>NC_141543.1:110875000-111035000 GCF_021556685.1 Rattus norvegicus
CTGGCTGCTCTCCCAGAGGTCCCAGGTTTGATTCCCAGCACCCACATGGCGGCTCACAACCATCTGTAATTCCAGTCCCGGGGATCAGGTGTCCTCTGCTGCCCTTCACAGGGACAGGCACACACATGGTGTAAAGACACACACGTAGGCAGGATGCCTATATACACAGAGTAAAATTTTAAATAAAAAAAAAAAAATAGACGGGTGGGGAAATGGCTCAGCGGTCCTGAGTTCAATTCCCAGCAACCACATGGTGGCTCACAACCATCTGTAGTGGAATCCGATGCCCTCTTCTGGTGTGTCTGAAGACAGCAATAGTGTACACACATACATGTAAATAAGTATTAAAAACAAAACAAAAACCTGAAGGTCAAGCCAATTTTAAAAGAAATAGATCCTCTTGCTCTTCCTCTCTTCCCCTCTTCCCTCTCTGTCCCTTCTCTCCCCATTCCTCACCCCCCCTCACTACCTGTGTTCAGGCTCTCTCCGCCTCTCTCCGCCTCTCTCTGCCTTTCTCTGTCTCTACTCCCTCCTCAACACCCCTCCCCATGCCCTAAATAAACTCTATTCTGCTCTAAAAAAAAAAAAAAAAAAAAGAAAGAAATAGATCAACTAATCATTAGATTAAGTAATCAAAGTGACATAACTTTCCTATTATGTACCTATTATGTAAAGGCCTCTGGCTGTTGGCTACTCCTTAGCTCTCATACATGGGCTGAGCAAGGACGTACAAGTGACTGATTGCCAAATTTGACAGGACCTACAATCACCTAGAAGCCAATACCTCTGAGGGATCATCTAATTTCATTAGCCCTGGGCATACCTGTGAGGGATCACCTAGATCAGGCTAATTGGAGTTGCACGTGTCACTTGAACCGTGAGCCCCACTACGGTTTGCACTGTATATAGTCCTGGACTCAATAAAGGAGAAGGGGACCAACCAGCCAAGCCCCAGCCCCCTTCCCTGCCATGGCAGACTGTACCCCTCAGAACTGCAAGCCAGAATAAGTCCCTTTCCCCTTAAACTCTTTTTGTCAAGATATTTCAGCAAAGCAAGAAAATAACTAATACATCTAGCACTCATATAATGTAATATAATATAATATAAGACAGTCACCTCTATCTATGCCTATAATCCATCCCAGCATCCAGGAGGTTGAGGCAAGAAAATATCAAGTTCAAGACCACCCTCAACTACATAGACCATGTACCAAGCAAGAAATATATATATATATATATATATATATATATATATATATATATATATATACACACACACACACACACACACACACACACACACATACATATTTAAAAACCCTTGATTTAATTTTCAAAGCATGGACAGGCTGGATATGGTGCTACAGATCTGTAATCCCAGAGCTTGGGAGTCAGAGGCTGGAGGATCAGTTCAAAGTCATCCTCGTCTACACAGAGAAATCAAAGTCAGTTTGACCTACATGAGACCCTGTCTCAAAAGAAAAGCACAGAAACTGTGTGATTGCTACAGCAAACTAGCTCCCCATCCCCGGGGGACAGGGGGAGCCGAGGGGCTCCTCCTCCTCCTCCCGCTGCCTCCAGACTGCTGTATGCCAGCCACATTACTAAATAACCTCACAGGGGTCAGAGCCCCCCTCCGCACATGCACAAGGCTTGGCTTGCTCCACCTCAGAAGCCAGCATGCACGCTGTTCTGCAGCTTACCACAGCACAGATGCAACCTGGGCCTCAGGTGTGATGGGCAGTGCCACACCGGTGATTGCTAGGGCCCAGTTGATAGAACCAAGGCCATTTCAGTCATAACGGCCATCTGGTCTACCAGGTGACCCTCACCATGTTCCAAATCCTACAACACAGAGTCACTGAGACCACCAGCTGGGGCACGTCGAGGCATGGTGAGCTTGGGCTTGCTTTCTTTTTAAAGATTGTGTTATTTCAAGCTAGATGTAGTCAGCGCTTGGGAGGCAGCTTTCTGCGAACTCAAGGCCAGCCTAATCTAACAGCCAGAGCTACATAATGAGACCCTGTCTCAAAAAAAAATTTTTTTTGATTATGTATTTATGTGTGTGTGTTCACATGGGGGTACGTGCACGTGTGCAGCGTGAGGCCACCGGAAGCGTCAGGTTCCCCTGAAGCTGGAGTTACAGGCAGTTGTGAACCACCTGACATGGCGCTGAGAACCAAACTCTGCCAGAGCAAGTGCTCTTTAACAACTGGGCCATCTCTCCAGCCCCACCCCACCCCTCCACAGCATGTTTGGTAATTGATGTTGGATAAATTGGTAACTAGTGAGGTTCATTCATCTGGCTGTTTGCCTCTGTCTAGGTTAGCACTGAAACCTCTTCTTACTGTGTTGTGGTGTGGCCACCCGAGGCATGCCCTGCCTACAAGTCCCCATTAAATCCTCCTGTAACCCAGGTCTGTCGTCACTCACTCAGCCCCGGTTTCCGGTCCCGCCCGCACCGACCGTCAGTTTTCCCTGAGTATGAGTGGAGTATTTTAGACCCAGTGAGGGGTCCCCAGAGAAGCAGACCCAACAGGACGTATGTCCATTCGAGCTCCACTCTGTCAGTGATGCACATGCACACAACGATGTTCCCATAAGAGACCTAGCAGGGCCAGCACTGAGACTTTGCCCAAATCCATAGACTGAGGAACCCGCGCAGCTCCAGCTCCACCCAGGAACACACTCTGCCATGACCTTGAAGGTTTACATCTCCAGGCATCTTTCCAGCCACGCCCACTGACAGCCACGCCCACTGAAGAGACTGGGTCTTTTGCTCAGTCTGCTACTGCGCATGCTCATGCTGACCTCTTCTACAGGCTGCCTCACAGGTACACTCAGCTATCTGGCAGCCCTTAAGCCAATCAAATGGACTCATAAAAGCAAATATTGAAATCTCCTCCCTTTTCCTGAAGACTAGATCACCAGAGGTTGTATATGAATCCTCAACTTTTAGGAGGTCTGTCAGATCGCTCATGCGTGTGTCACGTGACAGCATCATATTCCTGTTACCTCCCAGGGACCGACTCCAGTTCTGGGTGTTGTCAGTCGTTGGCACTTGCTTATTTATTGCACTTCTGTTTTGTTTTATGTATGTATGTGTATGCGCATCTGTGTGTGAGCACTCATGTGTTTACGTGTGTGCTGTGTGTGCTTGTGTGAGTAGAAGCCAGGACATCCACTGGAAGATCAGTCACTCCCTTTGAGACAGAATCCCTCTTTGGCCAGGAGCTCACCAGTTAGCTTGCACTGGCTGGCCAAATGGGTCCGCCCCCATCCCCATCACAGCCGCTCCAGCACTGGGATTACAAGCATGCACGGCCACACCTGACACTTCCCTGTGAGTTCTGAGGCTCAAACCCAAGTCTTTTTACTCTTCTGAGGCAAACGTTTGGCAGGCTGAGCAACCTGCACCCCCATTTTTAAAAATCTTCATTCATCCCAAACGTTCACACAATTCTAAATGCTTATTTAAACCAGCATACCCCTGTGACTCTAGACCTTTCCCTTGCAGCCCACGACGGTCCATGCTCACACACCCTGGCCCCCAGCTTCCATCCCCAGACCCTCCCCACCCAGCTTCTTCAAGCATCACTGTTTGGTCCCCTCCAGAGAGTCATGACATTGCTAACCACAGCCCCCTGTCTAGACAGAGGCTCCCTGTCCTCTGAACATGCCTGGCATAGAGCCTGGCAGGGTCATCCTCCTCTCCTCCTGCCTCTGGCCATCCTTTCCTACCGCCGTCGAGAACATCCATCTCTGGCAATGTGCACAGTGCCCCCAGCCCCCAGACTCCTCAAGGCCCTCCCTGCGTGCCCGTCACCCCACTGACCGGTATTAAAAGCAGACAAGCCGGGAAGGGTGGGCCTCCCACCCTCAGCGTCCCACCCTGTCCCTCCATCTTGTGCCCCCAGGTTAAGCACGGACAGCTACTGAAGCAGCAGGAGAAGATGATCCGAGACATGGAGCTGGCTGTGGCCCGCAGGGAGACCATCGTCATCCAGGCTGAAGGGCAGAGCAAGATAGACAAGAAGATAGTCACCAAGTCCGACTTCCACTTCCAGCAGAGCGAGCTGCGGAAGAAAATCAGGGAGGTTCACAAGGTACAGCCCGCCCCTCCTCCACCCCCAGGACCCAGTGACATGAACAATGTGTTCCCATCCTGGCTGCATGTCTGTGTAGACTTGGCGGGGCACAGGAATATGGTAGGGTTCACCTTTCCTCACCGCATACGCTCAGAAGGCATCTCCACTCATCCCCACCGGCTGGCCTGAGGCATC
The DNA here is from genome assembly GCF_021556685.1 of Rattus norvegicus. Classification (NCBI taxonomy): domain Eukaryota; kingdom Metazoa; phylum Chordata; class Mammalia; order Rodentia; family Muridae; genus Rattus; species Rattus norvegicus. Next base: position 110,879,284 of record NC_141543.1, read on the forward strand.
TGCTCCCACATCATCACCCCAGCAGGACACAGAGAGGGGCCACCTTCCCGCTCTGACTTGTCCACTCAATTCTTTTTTTTTTTAAGATGTATTTATTTATTATATATAAGTACACTATAGCTGTCCTCAGACACACCAGAAGAGGGCATCAGATCTCATTACAGATGGTTGTGAGCCACCATGTTGTTGTTGGGATTTGAACTCAGGACCTCTGGAAGAGCGGTCAATGCTCTTAACCGCTGAGCCATCTCTCCAGCCCTGCCCACTCAGTTCTGAGGGACATGGAAAGACCAGCCGACACTGGACCATGGCCCATAACATCCACCCATAATGCCCAAGTTCCCTTCTCCCCATTCCCATGGGTTGAGGTCACTGCTGCTTTCGTCATATCTATGACAGTGTGGAGACAGGGAGGGAAGATAGAGGCTATGGACACAGCAAATCCCTTCCACGCCGGTGGCACACACTGCTGTGTCTTCTGTGCCATGGCCCCTGTCTGGGAAGGGAGTCACATGTCATGTGTGCCTTTCTGCTAGGTGAAGAGGTGGCATCTGTCAGAGCATCAGTGCTCAACGGGCGCTTCCAAGCACACTGGCGGAAGCCGCTCGTGGCCCCGTCACGGGGCATCTGTCTTGGGTGTGGGCAGACCCTCCACACTGGGCACCACCCAGCACACTGCAAGAGGCCACTTCCTGATGGCAGAAACAGGCACTAGGGATTCTGCAGGAGCCTTGAAAAAAACTCAGGGACTCAAGAGGAAGTGGAGAGATGGGCTGACGGGAATGTGGTGGCTTCCTCCTAAAAGAGGGCTAGGCACACAACACAGGGCCCACTCCCCTGCCAGGCCGGGCCCTGGGATAAAAGTTCCCAGGTGTCCTGAAGCCCCCACTAATAGGCTTTGTGGCCCCAGGTGTATTTTGGGACCTTTGAAAACCCACTGGGAGAAACAGGAGGAGTTACCCACCTCTGACTTGGGGAGTCAGGGGGACCAAGTGTAACAGTGTGTCAGAGATTCCTTCTGATCCATGACATGGAGCTGGTGGTGGCCCACGGGGAGACCACTGTAATCCAGGCTGAGAGACCTGTGAGTATGGCCTCAGCCCCACCATGCCCTCATGACTGGGGCATATTGTCTCACCTGTCTGCCTCAGCTTACTGGCCTGTCCTGAGGAATCCACCTTATAGAATCATCCAGAGAACCGAACAGAGACCTGAGAGAGTCCGCGTAGGAGCAAGATGTGTGATACACATCTATGAGTCCACCACTCAGTCAGAGACAGGGGAATTGCCTCAAGTTCAAAGCCAGCCCAGGCTACATACGAGACCCAGTCTCAAAACAATTTAAAATTTAAAAGCCTTATAGAGTGCATCCTGTGTAGGGAAAGATCAACTAAGCAGAACTGTTGGTGTGAACCGGTGTGACTGGAGGCTTCCAGAGTGAGGTGGCAGAGAGACCCGGCAACCTCTCCTGTTCCTTCCTCAGCTTCCTGCTGTGTATCTGACCTCTCCACCTGCCCTAGCTGCCTTCCCAGTCCCCACCAGAATCTCTGTCCTCTCTGCCCCACACTCAGAACCAGGCATCAGTGTGCCTTGTATCCCGCTGGCCACATGCAGCATGGCCTCCACCTTCTACCCACAAATGGGGCCCTTACCTCCTTCTCCAGTTCCTCTCCAAGGGTTACTGTTTGTAGTTCACCATTACCCAGACCCCCAAACACTGCCAGTACCTTCCTTGTCCTGGTAAAACGCCACTTCCCCTGATGGCCCCAAGCTCATCCCTGTCACTCTGCCATGAAGACTTCCAGAGAAGCCCTGTCCCACTGGAGCTCTGCAGGGGAGCCACCAGCCCCACCGCTGACCAGCCCACTCCTACCATCCTTCCTCACTCTTCCCACATAGCCTCATCCCTTCCTGGCATCAGGTCTTCAGGGCTGATCTTGGTCCCCATGTCCCTGTGCTCTGTCAGACCACAGACTTGCATGCACAGACTGCTTCCTCCATGTCTTCTGTGAAGCCACAACCTCCCTAGTTGGCACTGTTGGCCTCTAAGCCCTGGTGTCTCAGAGCCCACCCCACCCCGACCCCTAACTCCACCCCCCACCGCCAGTATACATTCTATAAGCTCTGTGGCTGTTGGATTCCTCTTTGGGAATTGTGGTGATTTGGATAAGATACCCCCATAGTCTTGAGCATTTGAATTATTTGTTCCTCCATTGGTGGTACTGAATACTTGGTCCCCTGCTGGTGGTACTCCTGTTGGTGGTGCTGAATACTTGGTCCCCCATTGGTGATACTGAATGCTTGGTCCCCCATTGGTGATACTGAATGCTTGGTCCCCCATTGGTGATACTGAATGCTTGGTCCCCTGCTGGTGGTACTGAGTACTTGGTCCCCTGCTGGTGGTACTGAATACTTGGTCCCCCGCTGGTGATACTGAGTACTTGGTTCCCCATTGGTGGTACTGAATACTTGGTCCCCCACTGGTGGTACTGGGTACTTGGTCCCCCACTGGTGGTACTGTTTGGGTAGGTTTAGGAGGTGTGGGCAGTTTGCTGGAGGAAGCACATCAGTGGTAGCACTTCGACCAGTTAAAACCTTCCACTACCTTCCACTTCACACCCTCTCTGCTTCCTGTGAGGCCTCGGCTTTCTTCTGCTCCAGCTGCCTCACCTCTGCTCCACCCTTATGGACTCCTCCCGTGCTCTGGAACGTTAGGCCCAAGTAAACCATTCCATCCCTAAGTGGCCCTGGTCATGTCTTATCCCAGCCATAGAAAAGAAACAGACAGGAACCCCACCCCCCACCCCAGAATAAGGACTCTGAGGCACATAGCTGATCCTTAACCAACGCCTCTGTCTGCTAAGCGGCGTGAGTGCTGACTGGAGTCCACCAGGTCCTGCCCCTCTCCTAGGCCACAGAGGAGTGCTCCAAAACCGTCTTGGAACTGGAGGAAGCTCAGAAGCTCCTGAGCAGCTCCCTCCAGGAAAAGCAGCAGTCGCTGTCGGATATGCAGAGTGACACAGATGTTCTTGAAGAGGAGATCAGCCATCTCTCGGCCCTCAAACGGAAGGTAAATATCCCGATCTCTGTGGGCCTGAAGCATTGGCCACCCTCGGAGAAGCCCATTGAGTCCCCACGTGGAGATCTCCCCTGGGCCCGGCCACACCTTTGGCCAATGACTACCTACCTTTACATCCTTTGTGGGCTGTTCACAGCACACAGCACCTCGATCTCCACCTGTCTATGGCTGGGCACCATTCTGGATGCCAAGGCCACCAAACAGAACAAAAGCCCCTAGCTGTAGTTCATCCTTGGGACACAGAGATGGAAGATGTCAAGGCCTTAGAGTAGAATCAGGGGGCCGAGGTTTTGGGAGGAGCAACTCAGGAAGGCCACGAGGGGGAATGTAATTGAGCCAAGACTTCAAGGAGGTGGGAGAAGAGGAAGCCATTCAGGTAGGTGGGGCAGCGTAACCAAGAAGGGCCCTCCCAGACCACACTGAGCCTTGTGAGGACCAAGAGACTGACCTTGGGAAATGGCTGAGAACTCTAGGTCTAAGGGCGACCTGGAATCAGAATGATCCCCCCTGGCCCTGGGACAGCATGAGACAGAGCATCAAGGGTAGACTTCAGGGGATAGCGAGCCTGAATCCCAGTGTCTGAGCCTACATACAATTCAGAAGTTGCCCCACTGGGATTTCCAGCTGGGCTGACTGTGGTATGAGTCTAAGAGTACCTCAAGGTTTCAGGAATACATCTAGCACCAGTCCCAGCAAACTCCTCTTAATGGATGGGCAAGGTAACGCAAGGCCCCTCCCCTTGAGTCCTGGGACCCTCGATACCCCTTTCCTCTTTGGCATCCCCTCCAGAATGGGTTGGGGACCATAGTCGTCCTGACTTCTGAGGATAGACACAGGGTCTCTTTCCCACCCAGAACCTTTTGGAGATCGTGGCCCTGCAGACCCGCGCCAAGCACCTGCAGGCCGCCGTTGATGGGAAATACGTGTTCTTGCACCGCAACAGCAAGGCCCAGCTTATGGAGCGTAAGCGCCTGGGCATGAAGCTGTCCCAGCTCAGCAGCGTCCTCTCCCGCGTGCAGGAAGACTACCCCCAGTACCAGGAGATGCTGCAGAAAATTCAAGAGAAGATTGCTACCAGGCTGGAGGCCCCAGAGCCCTCCTAGACAGCACCTGGCCCCACCCTACTAACCTGGCCCCACACTTACTAGGACTGCCTTGGAAGCAGACCCAGGAAGTCACCCCGGGTTCTGAAAAGCCACGTGCCCACTAGAACAGCACCCTGTCTAAGAAACATGGGCGGGCCAGACACTCGAATCGTAGCCTCTCTGCCCGCCATTCACACCAGGTGTAACTCAGCCGCCCTGACCCCGACGCTTTGGCGAGCATGCCCACAGAGGCATCGCCTGGGTGTAAAAATCCCACCCTTCCATTGGACTTACCCATTCAGGTAAGACCATCCTGTTGGCAGTTCTATGGTCTGCATCGGGTGCCTTTCACTGTACTGGGACAGGCCCTTGTGGAGCAAGGCGCCCAAGGAAGCCAGGCACAAGGGAGCCAGGTGCAAGATAGACTGTTTCAGCCCTGGGAAGCCTGCTCCGGCCAGTCTGAAGCCCAGAAGATACCCTCATTCTCTACCCCACAGAAAGCACAGCCATCTCCTGCCCCCGCCTCCCAGGAAGCATTAAATTTAGACTGAAAGCCAAAGACCAAAGCCAAGGGCCCCAGGAGTCCAAGGACAGCAAATGTCTATGGAGCAGAAACTGCTTCAATAAAGGGGCACCTGTTTCTCATCCACCAACCTCGGACCTCTCTCTCCTTCAACTCTGCCTCCCCTCCCCTGGGTATTCCTAGGTACCAGTTGCCTTTTTGCTGGTATAGATGTGAAATGGAAAACGTCCCGTGGGATAGTTTCAGTTTTAAACTTCACAGAAGAAAAAATAAAGTTTACAAAAGCTGTTTCTGGTCAAAAGAGTTGACATGTTTATCGTAAGATTGATATATAAAGACAGCCCAGCAGCTGGGGAGACCCCAGCCCTGCCTACCCTACTCGCCACCCCCCCAAACCCCCCCACACCTTACCCCAACACAGCCCCACCCACCCTGCCCTGGACACACCCACCACAAGCCTGGCCTCCTGTACTTGCTGTGTATTTCTTCTGTTCAGAAGATAAAAGCCAAGCTGGAGAGATGGCTCAGAGGTTGAGAGCACTGACTCCTCTTCCAGAGGTCCTGAGTTCAAATCCCAGGAACTACATGGTTGCCCACAACCATCTGTTATGAGATCTGGTGCCCTCTTCTGATATGCAGATATATATATGCAGAACACTGTGTATATAATAAATCAATCTTTTATTAAGAAAAGAAAGTGAAAGCTGCAGTCATTTCAGTTGCGCACCTATAAGCATCGGCTGGCTTGTTTTAGAGTTTTCTGATAGTGAGTCGAACGGCTCTAAGGAACTAGGCTCAGCTGCCTGTCCCCAGTACCAGTTAAAGAGACAAGAGTGAACTGCAGAGAAAGGGGGTTCAGCCAGTGTGGCCACTTTGGGAAGGAAAACAAACAGGAATGGAACAAGTGGGGAAGTCCTGATGGGAAGTCCAACTCTGAATGGGGCAGAAGAGCTGCATGGCTAAACATGCTTGGTCACCATATGGCCCTGTCTGTTAGGAGACCCCTACACAGCAGGGGTTTCCCCATCAGACCCCGGAATCTGCACAAGCCACACTCAAACACCAATGTTCTCATTAATCAGGGAACGAAGGTTTAGTGACCGCTTTCTGACTCAGGCAGAAAAACAGCAGCAAATGACTTTGTAGGTGTAATGGGGGGGGGGGTTTCAAGATAGGGCCTCTGTCTGTGTAGTGCTGACTGTCCTGGGACGAAATCTGTGCACCAACCAAGCTGTCCTCTAACTCAGAGTTCCACCTGCCTCTGCCTCCCAGTGCTGGGATCAAAGACCTGTGCCCAGAGGCATATGCCACCACCATCATCGGATGCAGATGTGATCTTTAGGAAGAGGAAAAGGAAAGGTCTGTGCTAGGATGGGCCAGCATGAGGTGGTATGTTTTTGTTGGGTGTTGTCTTATCAGAGTTCTCTGGAGTCACAGAACTTATGGGTAGTCTCTATATAGTAAGAGAATTGGTTGATGACTTACAGTGTGAAGTCCAACTCTCCCAACAATGGTCAGCAGCAGCGGTGAATGGAAGTCCAAGGATCTAACACTGTCTCCGTCCCACTAGGCAGGCAGGCAGGCAGGCAGGCAGGCAAAAAAGAGAGAGAGAGAGATTCTTCCTTCTTCCGATGTCCTTATGTAAGTCTCCAGCAGAAGGTGTGTCCCAGATAAAAGGGACTCGGTCTGGGACTTGCTTTGTCCCAGGTGACCTTGAACTCAGAGAACTCCTCGCCTTTAGCTCCTGGGATTCATAGCCACTTTGCCTCAAGATCTCCATACCAAGATCCAGGTCAGAAACTTGTATCTCCCAGCCTCAAGATCAGGATCACAGGTGAGCCTTCCAATTCTGGATTATAGTTCATTCCAGATAGAGTCAAGCTGACAACCAGGAATAGCCACTACAGGTGTGTTAATTACATGAACTGTAGGGGCTTTGGATCGCCAGACTTCAATACTTCAATAGCTGGCCCTTGGCAGTCAGCCCCGGGGGATGGGGGGAGGAACTGGCTGGATAAGGGAAGAGACCTCGATGGCTAGCTTTAGGAATGTAATCTAATGTTTTTGTAGCAAGGCAGCGGGAATGGGGAGAAGGGTAGGATTGCCAGAGCCAAGCTCAGCACATTTATGCTAGCCAGCATCCTTTCACCTTCCCTCACTGACTGGTCATCTTGGCTCTAATCATCCTGCACACACTGTGCTCCGACAAGCTGCCAGAGCTGCGGGCAATGTCCTCCCAGAACTTTCTCCTCTCCCAGCATGGGAGGGGGGATTGGTTTTAATTTCTTGGTGTACATTGTTTCAAAAGTCTGACAGCCAGACCGCACAAGTGCCTTACAGTAACCGGTCCCGAAAGAGTGTTCACAGCGGTACACTTACACAGGGTAGGCCAGTGCTCTACCCCTAGCTACATCCCTGCCTGCCAACTTTGGTTTCAACAGGTGTCCTAGGTTGGCCCTCAAACTGGCAATCCTCCTGCCTCTTCTTCCCGAGTGCTGGGATCACATGCCTGCCCCCACCACCCTGCGCTTATGGCTGGATGTAGGACCCTCGTCTTATACCAAATGCCTCGTGTCATTTACTGTTTCACGACTCCAGGTCTGGGCTGGTTTAATCTCCTGGAGCCTTTGCAATTGACGTCCTTGGGCTGCCATTCAAACACCTGCGCACGCTGTCGCCCTCAACCACTAGGGGGCGCAGCGAAAACTCTCGCCCGGACTCCGGCGCCTACGCAGGAGGTCGTGTCACGGGGTTCGCGCGGATGAGCCCCGCCCACAAACCACGTGACCCACGCTGCCCACTGAGCCCGGGGGTCTTCGGCCAGGAGAGTGTTTGCGCAGGTGAGCTGAGCGAGCTGTTGAAGGCTGTTTCAGGCCCCAGAGCCTCCGGAGGAACGGCCTCCTCCCGGCAGGCGGGGCCGGCCGACTATCGGCGAGTTCCTGCTGGGGAGAATCGAGCAGAGACACCCGGCATAGGTGAGACCCCCGACCCAGGCAGCCGCGGACAGTGTGACCTTAGTAAGGCAGCGGGCTCCGGCAAAGTCCTCCCGGATTCTAGCTCGTTCCCTCAGTGCCAGGCGGGCAAAGCTCTGTGTGTATGTGACGCAGGGGGAAACTGAGGCACAGAGAGACCGATAACCTTCACTTAGATCTCCCGTGTCTGCAAGGCTGGTTTTGGACTCGCCTGTGCCTGGTGGCGCAGCGGTCCAGCTGCTTTCCAGAAAGCAAGCTTGAGGTCACCAGGTCAGCTGTGGCCCCTGAGTTCAGTTACTTCCCATTTTTTCCTCTAAATTGTGTTTGAGAGAGAGCACCTCGGCTGCCTGGTCCCTGCTTCTGGGACTTTGTTCTGATGCGTGTGTCTCTCAGTGACACCCTGCGGCCTCCTTGAAGGGTCCTGGAAAATGCAGATTCCTATCCTGCCCAAAGGAGTCTGAGCCTGTGAGTGTCCTTAGGTGCTGAATCATGGTCAGTGTCACATATGTCTGGAAGGGCCAGCTCCAGCTGGGCCTTACCCTGTAGTAAAGACAGACTGTGTCTCTGGTCTTCGAGGCTGATCCACATACTGGATCTTTCTATTGCTCATCATGGTGGCTCATTATGGCCGCCGGGCACCTGAAAGACCAAGGCATGATTGGATGGTTGGAAACTGCAGCCTACGCAAGCACTCCAATTCCCACAAGATGCTGGAGATCATTCACCATGGTAACCGATTTCAGTCATGCCTACGTAACCGAAGGCCCACAGAACCGAACAGAGCTGGGTGTGATCTCCAAAGCCAGGAAGCCCAGTGTGTGGGAGATGGTGGCCGAAACCCAGGCCATCCTGGCTTCATAGCAAGTTAAGACAAGACCCGGTTACTGGAGACCCTATCTCAACACGGCAGCCAAATGGGTTCAGAGAGCATCCCAGTTGGTCAGCACATTTAAGTGCTGGGATCATGGGGGCCACTCCCAACCATTCTCCACCCATTTCTTCATTCTGGCCATTCTTGAGTTACAGCTTTCAAAACAAACCAACCAACCCGTAAATATAAGTGACGTGCGTTTCTGAGTTCTGTGAGACATTCTACTGAATTGTCGAACATGGGAGGGGGAAGGAGGGGACTGGTGGGGGCATGGGGGAGGAGCTCAGAACCACCAGGTCTGTAGGCAAGTCATCAGAGGTATGGTGGCAACCTGGGGCTTACAGCTGGCATCTAAGTGTGGCACAGCCCCAGCTGGGTCATAGTTCACAACCCCCCTCCTGGACCAGAGAACTGGGGAGCCACTAGCAGGAGAAAGTCACAGGAATTGTGGGTAAGATTAACTGTCAACCAGGAGCACCCTGATTCACCAATGGCCACGGTTGGTCCCCAAGTGACAGAATATTCACAGCTGGGCCTGGTGACACTGAGAACCTTCGTCTGTGCTGAGCCCTGCATCCAGAATTCATCTAGCTCCTACCCAAGCCCCATTTCCAGAAGTCCCACACCCCCACGTGCCTGCAGCTGGCAACCCCTGTGGCCCCTAGGCTCCTCACTCCAACTCCTTCTCCTCGGAGTTGGATTTGGGTGCAGTGGCTTGACAGCCTTCCCACTCACCCTCTTCTCTCACACGAAGTCCTCCTGATAAAGTTCTGGCTCCTTCTCACATATGTCTGTACCTGTGTTGTGGGGCCCCTGTCTGTGGTAAGCCCTCTGCCTCTGAGGAGTCTCCCATTGTCTCCTGTACCCGGCCTCTGTCTTCCTCACCGTTGCTCTGGGGGAGATACTCTGCGCCGCCTCCTTCCACCGACTGGCAGTGTGTGAGGGTGCTGCTTGAGAACACGTCCAGGGCCCTCTGACACCCACCCACACTGATACAGGCTGCTCCTCTCCCCAGGCCTTCAGAACTATTCATGCTGCCCTGGGCTTGGCTTTCACCATGAATATACGGAAGCCCCTCTGTTCCAACTCCGTGGTTGGGGCCTGCACCCTCGTCTCCTTGACTACGGCTGTCATCCTGGGTCACCTCATGCTCCGGGAGCTAATGCTACTCCCCCAGGATCTTCATGAGTCCTCCTCGGGACTGTGGAAGACTTACCGACCTCACCATCAGGAAAGTTACGAGCCAGCGCCCCTGCACATCCAGGAGCACGCCGAACAGCTAAGAGCAGTACCCACACAGTGTGATGTAACCCCCAACAGCCGCTTTGACTGTGCCCCCGACAAAGGCATCACCCAGGAGCAGTGCGAGGCCCGAGGCTGCTGCTGGGTCCCAGCAGGGCAGGTGCTGAATGGGCCAGTGATGGGGCAGCCCTGGTGTTTCTTCCCTCCCAGCTACCCAAGCTACCGGCTAGAGAACCTGAGCTCTACAGAGTCAGGGTACACAGCCACCCTGACCCGGACCAGTCCGACCTTCTTTCCAAAGGATGTGCTGACCTTACAGCTGGAGGTGCTGATGGAGACTGACAGCCGCCTCCACTTTATGGTGGGTACGGACATGGTAGAACATGGGTAAAGCTGGCTCAGACAGATAACTGTAACGAGGAGGGCCTGTGCAGAGACAGTCCCTGCAGACAGGCCAGGCCAGGCAGCGTGTAGGCGCGTGTGGATAGGTGACACATTTCCCAAGGATATGTGTGGTATGGCTGTGTGTGGATGCTTACTGGGACACCAGGTGGGGGGCAGAGTGGTGTTAGAGGCAGGCACAGGTGGGAGACAGGCCAGAAGACAGCCATCCTATAGAATGTCCCAGGTAGTGACTCCGGTGCTGACCACTTATAGACGCAGGGATTGTCATCTGTTCTGAGCTGCTGCCTCAGCGTCTATAGCACCTTGTTTCTGTGGAGGATGATTTTACGTTTTTAGTCTAAGGCTGTACTAAGTAAGACTGGGGACATCATTATGCCAGAAACTGTGGGAACTGGAGAGATGGCTCACTGGGTAAAGGTGCTTGCTGCATAAACAGTAGGACCTGAGTTCAGATCCCCCCACACAATGGTAGCCCCAGTGCTCAGGGGACAGAGACAAGCAGATCCGTGGAGCTCTCTGGCTGCCAGCCTAGCCATGCTGGAGAGTGATAAGACAAGTACCTCACCTCAGCCTCTGACTTCCACAGTTGTACACACATACACACACATGTGTATACCTCACACACGCACAGACGTGTGTATACCTAACATGTATACCTTGCATGCACAGAAACACGTAATACGCATACACACATGTATATTCCTCACACACATGTGCATACCTCACACACATGTGCATACCTCACACGTGCATGCGCACACACGTACACATATGAAATACCTCATACACAGGTAAGAAGACTAATAACTATTTGTGGGGGAAGGGAGTTGGCACACCCATTTAATCCCAGCACTTGGGAGGCAAAGGCAGGCGGATTTCTGAGAGTTCCAGGCCACTCCTGTCTACAAGGTAGAACTCCAGGACTACACAGAGAAAGCATGTCTCGAAAAACTGAAGTTCAGTGGTGGAGCATGTGCCTGACATGTGCAAGCTCTGATCCCCAACAGTGAGAAGGGGACCATCCCTGTAATCACAGCATTTAGGATGTCATGTGAGAGAATTTGTGGATCGCCCGTAATCATAGCAACACAGGAGAACTTCTGTGAGTGAAATGTCTGCCTGGGCTTCAGAGTGAGCTCCAGGTTTGCTCAGGCTAAGAGTGAGAACCTGCCTCAAAAATTAATTATTAATCAATTAATTAAAAAGATAAAGCAAGGGAGAAAAGAACACACACAGAACTATGTCTGCTCATCTGAAGTTCAGGTTTAGCGGATGTTCTGCCTTTAACACCCCCCCCCCCCAGGTCTCTTTCCCTCCAGTTACATAGTTGCTAAAACGGAGGCTCATAGTTACAGTCTCCATCCACCTGGGACCTGATGGACCATTCTGAAGCCACAAAGGGACGACAGTGAGGGAGGGAGCCATTGGGGAAGGGGACCTGGCTCTGGAAGGGCTTTGAGCACCACTGTCTAGTAACTGTCTTTTCAGCTACTTTATTGGGTTCTTTTCCCTACCACCACCCTTCTCCACCTCCTCTAGATAGGAAAGAAAGAAGATAAGAGGGGGGAAGGGGGCGTCAATCCCGTTTGACTATTCCTGCTGATTAAGGGGCATGGAGTTCCCTGTGGCAAGGCCAACCTTTGCAGTCAAGATCTCTCTCTTTGCCTTGTCTGTTTTCTCACAACCTCTTGACAACCACAGCAACAGCATGAAGAACAGCAGCCTCTCCAGGCTCTGGTGTTTTCTTACCATCTCAAGAGTCCCAAGAACTGGGGTTGGGGATTTAGCTCAGTGGTACAGCGCTTGCCTAGGAAGCGCAAGGCCCTGGGTTCGGTCCCCAGCTCCGAAAAAAAAAAAAAAAGAGTCCCAAGAATTCCAAATGTAAAAAAGAAAAACGTTCACATAACTTTAAGATTTATTTTATTATGTATACATCATTCCGCCTGCACGTTTGCCTGCAGGCCAGATCTTATTATAGGTGGTCAGGAGCCAACGTGTTGTTGCTGGGATTTGAACTCAGGACCTCTGAAAGACCTCTGAGCCATCTCTCTGCAACCCACGTAATTTTTGAAGAAGCCAAAATTCTCACCGTACTGTCTCCCCTCTCCTAGATCAAAGATCCCACTAGTAAGCGCTACGAAGTGCCCCTGGAGACCCCGCGTGTCCTGAGCCAGGCGCCATCCCCACTTTACAGTGTGGAGTTCTCAGAGGAGCCCTTTGGAGTGATCGTTCGCAGGAAGCTTGGTGGCCGAGTGCTGTGAGTTGGGTCCCCACCCAGAGTTAACGGGGACCCGGTGGCTCCTCGGGGTCAGAGCTTCTGCAATCAGCAAACCTGTCTGTCTCATCCCTGGCTCCCTGGTCAACCCAACCCTGCCTCCTTCTATCTTGTTTCCCATTGCTGTGGTAAACACCATGAGCAAAAGCTACATGGGGAAGAAAAGGTGTTTCACCTCACAGCTTCCAGGCCACACGCCCATCACTGCCAGGGCAGGAACTAAAGCAGAGGCCATGGAGGAGTGCTGCTTACTGCCTTGGTCCTTCCTCATGGGCTTGCTTAACTTAAGTTCTTATCCAACCCAGGACTACCAGCCCCTGGGTGGTACCACCCACAATGCGCTAGGCCCCACCCACAGTGTGCTAGGCTCCACCCACAGCGTGCTAGGCCCCACCCACAACGTGCTAGATTGCTTACAAGCCAATCTCAGGGAAGTACTTTCTCAACGGAGAGTCATTCCCGCTTCTAGATGGCTCTAGCTTGTATCACCAGGTCTTGGCTTGGTGCTTCTTCTTTGGGTCCCAGAGTTTCCCAGTGGCTTCCCAGTGAGGACTGATACCTCCCAGGAGAGATATGGCAGTGAGCAGAGATGACCCACCACAGAGATTGATCCACCCAAGTGCCAGGGGGACTAGGGAAAGACCCTGGTCCATCCACAATGGTGCCCCCTGAGGCAGCAAGAGTCCCTGCCATCAGCCTCTCTCATGCCTTGCGTTTCTCCAAGGTTCATGTGCCCCTAACAGGACCTCATATTTATAACACTGTGCCCTCTCATCTGGGGTGACATAGACGCCTTGAGCATGCCTGCTCTGGCTTTTCCCACTGTCTTCAGATACTGAGAGCCGTGGGGCTCTATGTGGCCTTTGTCCCAGGGTTAACCTAATGCAGAGCTGGTCACTCTGTCCCTCTACAGCCCTTCCCTCTGAAGGATTATCCTAGGTTTGTGTAGGTTCAGGGCCAAGGTAATCTGGCGCCTCCCCACAGGCTGAACACAACCGTGGCCCCCCTGTTCTTCGCTGACCAGTTCCTGCAGCTGTCCACCTCACTGCCCTCCCAGCACATCACAGGCCTGGGTGAGCACCTCAGTCCACTCATGCTCAGCACCGAATGGACTCGCATCACCCTCTGGAACCGGGATGTGGCACCCTCGGTAAGAGACCGGCTGTGGGTGGGAGTGTGGAGACTGGGGTCCTGGATACGAGGTGCTGTCTCTTGTCATCCCAGCAAGGTGTCAACCTCTATGGGTCACACCCTTTCTACCTGGCACTGGAGGACGGTGGCTTGGCTCACGGTGTCTTCTTGCTAAATAGCAATGCCATGGGTGAGTCACCAGACTGAGGGCTCACCCCAGTGGTCACTTCTGTGTGAGAACTTGAGGGTCTGCCTGCCCCAGAGTCTGCCTGTCTCCAAAGGAGACATGTGGAGAGATTCCCATCAACAGAGTCCGCATCCCCCTCATCCTCGGTACCTAAAGATGTCCCAGGTGGTCCTCCAGGCTCACCTGTTTCCATGTCCTTCAAACCTTGCTAAGTTGGGCTCAGTACAGCTACCCCAGACCCACCCTGCAGGCACCGCCCATGGATCACCCATCTGTGGGGGACTTGTTCCTGAGCCTAAATACTTCTCTCCAGATGTGGTCCTGCAGCCCAGCCCGGCCCTAACTTGGAGGTCAACAGGCGGAATCCTGGATGTTTATGTGTTCCTAGGCCCAGAGCCCAAGAGTGTTGTCCAACAATACCTGGATGTCGTGGGTAGGCCTGCCCCCTGCCCACTGAGCTCACACCCCTGGCCCCTTCTCCCTGCTCCTTGCCCCCAGTCCCTGCTCACTTGCAGTGCTGGTCTGCAGGATACCCCTTCATGCCTCCGTACTGGGGCCTGGGCTTCCACCTCTGCCGCTGGGGCTACTCCTCCACCGCCATCGTCCGACAGGTGGTGGAGAACATGACCAGGACGCACTTCCCCCTGGTGAGTAGAAGTCAGGGTGAGGGCAGCCCCAGCTTCTGTCCCCTTGGCTCCCGACCTCAGCTCCTGCTTCCACCCGCTGCTGCAGGACGTGCAGTGGAATGACCTGGACTACATGGACGCCCGGAGAGACTTCACTTTCAACCAGGACGGCTTTGCAGACTTCCCAGACATGGTGCACGAGCTCCACCAGGGTGGCCGGCGGTACATGATGATTGTGGTAAGCAGATTTGAATGCAGCTGGCGCTGCTGCTTCTGTGTAGCCTCCTCCCCCTGCCGGAGCAACTGCCCAGGGCGGTCTTTGATGTTGAAGAAGCATCTAGAAGTGTTGAGGCTTAATGTCTGCTGCCCAGGTTTCCCCAGACAGACCTATGAGCTCAGGGCTCCTTGGTCAGCAGGCGGGATCCACTACACTGCTCTAACTGCCATAAAGCCCGAGGCGGGGCCATAAAGAGCTGGTATTGGGCTGAGGACCTCGATGTGGTTCATGTATCTCCCCCTGCTCTCCTCAGACCAGCTGTGTCCATGCGAGAAGGAAACATACTTGCCCTGTGCCTGTCCCCACAGCGGGCGGGTCCAAGGAGACCAAACAGCCACTGCCTCCAGCTGTGGCAGGTACAGTGTTGTAAGGACCACAACTGCCTCTCCACCACCACAGAACAATGAATAACGAACAGTGCAGGCTGTGAGAGCCACCCAGACGTTAGGCAAAGCTCTCCACCACTGAGCTACACTGACAACTCTCTTTCCAGTTTTTATTCGAGACAGGGCCTCACTAGATTGCCCAGACAGGCAGGCCTTGAACTCATAACCCTCCCTCATACTCAGTTCAGGCAGCTGGGATGGTGAGCCTGTATCACAAGGCCCCAGGCAGTTTCTTTTTTCTTCTAGAGACAGGGACTCATCATGTAGCTCTGACCGGTCACTGTGTAGAGTAGACCAGGCCGGCCTCAAACTCGCAGACCCGCCTGCCTCTGTCTCCCAGCAGCTGGAATTAAAGGCGTGCACCACCATGCCTGGGTGCTTTAGTAAACGGGGGCTGGAAAGATGGCGGAGCAGTTGAAAGCACACTGTTCTTTTCTTTTCTTTTCTTTTCTTTTTTTTTTTTTTTTTTTCCGGAGCTGGGGACTGAACCCAGGGCCTTGCGCTTGCTAGGCAAGCGCTCTACCGCTGAGCTAAATCCCCAACCCCTAAGCACACTGTTCTTGAAGAGAAAGGGAGTTCGGTGCCTGGTACCCACACTAAGCCGCTCACTTGACATTTCAGCAGCTTCTTCTGGCTTCTGTGGGCCTGTGCGCGCGCGCGCGCGCACACACACACACACACACACACACACACACACACACACACAGATTAAAAGTAATAATAAGCTGGACAGTGTGGTGTCGCACACCTTTAATCGCAGCACTTGGAGGGCAGAGGCAGGCGGGTCTCTGACTTCTACACCAGCCTGATCTACAGAGAGAGGTTCCAGGACAGCCAGGGATAAATAGATAGATTAGATAGATAGATAGATAGATAGATAGATAGACAGACAGACAGACAGACAGACAGACAGACCGACCGACCCTATCTTTAAAAATTAATTAAAAATAAATAGTGCTGGAGAGATGGCTCAGTGGTTAAGAGCATGGACTGCTCTTCCAGAGGTCCTGAGTTCAAATCCCAGCAACCACACGGTGGCTCACAACCCTCTGTAGTGGGACCCGATGCCCTCTTCTGGTGTGTCTGAAGACAGCCACAGTGCACTCACATACATGAAATAATTTAAAAAATAAAGGGGCTGGGGATTTAGCTCAGTGGTAGAGCGCTTACCTAGGAAGCGCAAGGCCCTGGGTTCGGTCCCCAGCTCCGAAAAAAAGAACCAATAAATAAATAAATAAATAAATAAATAAATAAATAAATAAATAAATGGAGCAGATACAAGCGGCTCTTGTAACTCTGCAAAGCCGGAGGACATGAAGGTCATGCGACCAGACTCACCCCAGCTGCTTCCAGCAAACTCTTCACACTGGCAGGCCTACACCGTTTTCCGGGTACCGTGCCATCTCTGCCTCAGCCAGTTCCTCTCCTCCTGGGCTAGGGCTTCTACCTCTGCTGCTGGGGCTGCTCGTCCACCGGGGCTTCGGCACTAGCCTCCTCACTGTCCGCTTCTCTCCCCAGGACCCTGCCATCAGCAGTTCAGGCCCTGCTGGGAGTTACAGGCCCTATGATGAGGGTCTTCGGAGGGGCGTGTTCATCACCAATGAGACCGGGCAGCCATTGATTGGGAAGGTAGTGTGGGGGGTGGGAACTGTGGTCAAGGGGACAAGAGTAGCTATCTAGGGCAAGGGTTAGAAACTATCATGTCAGATAGAAACAGTGGGAGGGGTCCTCCCTGGGATGAACTCCTGTCAGTCACCTGAGATTTCCCTAAGTGGAGGGTGTCCTCTGGCATCATGAGCAGCTGGGCCCGGCTCAAGCTTAGCAGACCTCTCGTGAGGCCGTGAGGGAGGACGGAGGGTCTCCCTTGTCCTCCTTGTCCCTGGGGGCCTTCCGGGAGTTCTGAGTCCCAACCTTCCCATCCTAATGTGTCCCTGGCCGTGGGAGGAGCGAGGGCTTGTGTCTGATGGTCAGGACTCCAATGGGGCTCAACCTCTTCCCACGCTCTGGTTCCAAGACTCACCCGCCACACTGGCCTTATGTGTAGGGCTGGCCTTTGCTCTCCCAAGGCTGAAGCCCTCTATGCCCTGAGGCATTGTGGGAGAGACTTGTTTGACCTTGGGCTCGAGGCTCTCACTGACGTCTGTCATCATTGGCTTAGAGCGAGGCTGTTGCTCTGCTCAGGGCCTGAGGCCTGACAGGGCTTTGTCACAGCAGGATCTGTGTGAAAATTGGTTCTCCGCTCTGGGCTCTTGTTCAGGTTTGGCCTGGATCCACCGCCTTCCCTGATTTCACCAACCCTGAGACCCTCGACTGGTGGCAGGACATGGTGTCTGAGTTCCATGCCCAGGTGCCCTTCGATGGCATGTGGATCGTAAGTGTTGTCCCATCATCCCTCCATGGGTACACCACCAGCTTCTGGGGACCAGCCCAGCTCACATCTCTGCCTCTTCCAGGACATGAACGAACCGTCCAACTTCATCAGAGGCTCTCAGCAGGGCTGCCCTGACAATGAACTAGAGAACCCCCCCTATGTGCCCGGTGAGTCCCACTTGCCTGCCTGCCTGGAGTGGGGACAGTGCTGGAATTAGTCAGTGGGGGGGAAGAGAGCGCCCTCTTGTGGTTTGGAGGATGCAAAACTCTTGGTGGGCAGAGCAGCCTTAAGACAGAGAGAACCAGAGGTCCTACAGAATGACACAGACATTGTCACAGCACCTTAGGGGAAGGGGATTGGGCCCACACAAGCAGCCGCTTGGGATGAGTGGAGAGAAGGTAGCCCCAGCTTCAGGAAGCTCCGCCCCGGGCAGAGCCCAAGGAGGTGTCAATCAGAGCAAAGGGTGTGGGCAAAGGAGAGGGCACAGGGACCCCCTTGAGGGAGTTCCACCTAAAATGAGTCCTCCTCTCACCTAGGGGTGGTTGGCGGGGCCTTGCAGGCCGCCACCATCTGTGCCTCCAGCCACCAGTTCCTCTCTACACACTACAACCTCCACAACCTATACGGCCTCACTGAAGCGATTGCCTCCAGCAGGTGAGGCCCCGCCCTCTACAGCCAACTAGCCTGCCCAGCATTCACAGTGGGGTTGAGAGGGGCTGGCTCAAGTCAGGGTCACTGGGGCAGGGCTGTCTGCACCTGACATACTTTAAAGATGGCCTCTCTTTCGCGTTTATTCTGTACTGCTTCACTGGCCCTGATCCCCTTGCTGCTGCCCCCACCCCCATGCTCTGTTCAAGCACACAGGGGTCTGTATTACCTAGGCGAACCCAGGTCTCTGTGTTCCCATCCCACTCAGGGCCCTAGTCAAGACTCGGGGAACACGACCCTTTGTGATCTCCCGCTCAACCTTTGCGGGCCACGGCCGGTATGCCGGTCACTGGACAGGGGACGTGTGGAGCTCTTGGGAGCATCTTGCGTACTCTGTGCCAGGTGAGCGCAAGCTGCCTGAAGGGCTCTGGGGTTCTCTCTGGGGGGGAACTCTGGGTGCTGGGTGCTCAGCACTGCAGATAGTCTTGTGATAGCTTGGGGACATGCGTCATCTCGTGTGGCACGTGAAGTCTGCTGGTCCCTGCTCAGCCTGTGTCAGCAGCTCACCTGTGCGGTGGGGCTCACCTGCGGCACCTTCTCAGGATCCCTGTGTCCGTTTCACCCTGACCACTGCTTGAAAAGCCCTCAGATTCTCATCAGAGACCAGTTGTTCTCTGCTCACCCCATCCTGAGATACAGGCCACCCGCTCTGCTTGCCTTTTGGGGTGGGGGGTTGGTTTTTTTTTTTGAAGACAGGGTCTCTCTCTGTGTAGCCCAGGCTGTCCTGGAACTGGCTTTACAGACCAGGGGTGGCCTCACATTCACAGAGACCTGCCTGCCTCTGCATCCCTAGTGCTGGGATTAAAGGCGTTTGCAACCACCGCCCAGCTGCCTGCTCTCCTTGCAAAAAGGGGTTTGGTTTTTGTCCCAAGAACTTTGATGCCATTGGCTCACGAGAGGTCAGAAAAACCAGGAGCCATGGAGAACAGACTAGGGAAGGAGGGAAAGCCAGAGCTCTACGTGGGCAGCTAAGGGGCATGACTAAGAGTCTGGAACCTTCTAACATCTGGAAGACAGGCTTCTATGTACGATTCGCTCACAGACCTATGAAGGACCCCAGCTAGCTGAGCTGTCCCAGGTGGAGCTGGCTACCTCTGCTTCGTGGGCTGCAGCTCACTCTATGCAGGCCTAGTGGGCCAGGAGCCAGACTCAGAGAAGCCTTGCAGAGCTGAGTCTGATCTTTCTCCTTCCCTTTGGGGCTCAGGGCCCTTAATGTCTTGAGGCTGCCATAGCTTAGGGCAGCTTTCTAGAGACTTAAATGTTCCAGGAATCCATGTGTCAACAGTGACCGGAGACCATAGGTCTACGGCCAAGGAGTGGCAGGCCATACCCCCTTTCCCCGAGGTGTTGCTTAGTGCCCCTCACAGCCTTGGGGACCCTTCATTCTGCTCTGGGTCCTCTGGGCATTGCTTCTGGGTTCATCTCTCTTTGCAGGGCCCTCTTCCCATGTGACTTTTATTGTCACATGGCGTTTTCCTCAGGACCACACCAACCCCTTGAGCTTAGTGCCATTACATTTGAAGAGCTCCTGTTTCCAAACGAGGTCACGGTCACACATCCTGCACCTCAGTATATCAGACTCTGGGCTGCCCTGCTGGCCCCGTGTATTAGGACTGGTGGAAGGCACTCTGGGCTCTTGCCCATCAGGCAAGGATGGCGAGGCTAGGTTCGACCTGCCCAGCTACTGTCTTGGTAACCTGGCACCACTCTGCCTCTCTCTGTTCAGAAATCCTGCAGTTTAACCTGCTGGGCGTGCCCCTGGTCGGGGCAGACATCTGCGGCTTCCAGGGAAACACGACAGAAGAGCTGTGTGTGCGCTGGACCCAGTTGGGGGCCTTCTACCCCTTCATGCGGAACCACAATGACCTGAATAGCTTGGTAGGGTGGGGTTGCAGGGGAGTCCCCACCCACTAAGACCCTGTCCTGGTGAATCCCATACCTGCTGGAAGAGTCAGTCCTTGTGGCTGGTCAAGGAGCTGTGGGTTCTTGGCAAGGCCTCTCACCTTAGTGTTGTTACTAAGACATTTCTGTTCTGGTGTGCTGTCCTGCCACCATGACCAAAAGCAGCTTGGACAGAAAGGTTTTATTTCATCTTTGTCCCTCTCACAGTCTGTTGTGAAGGGAAGTCAGGGCAGGAACTAAAGCAGAGACCACGAGGAACACTTGCTCCTCACAGCTCTCAGGACCCCCTGCCCAGGGGTTACCACCCATGATGGCCTGGGCTCTCCTACATCAATCATTAAATAAGAAAATGCTCCCCCAACCCTGCCTTAAAGGCCAGTCTGGTGGGGGCATTTTTCTCAAGTGAGGTTCCCTTCTCCCAGATGAAGCCAGCCCGTGTCAAGTTGGCAAAATGCTGAACAGCTCCCCCTTTACCCTGTCTGCCCCCACAGCCTCAGGAGCCGTACAGGTTCAGCGAGACGGCACAGCAGGCCATGAGGAAGGCCTTCACCTTGCGCTATGCCCTTCTACCCTACCTGTATACACTCTTCCACGGCGCCCACGTCAAAGGGGACACGGTGGCCCGGCCCCTCTTCCTGGAGTGAGTCACCCGGGTCAGGAATGACAGCCCACTCATGTCCCTGGGAGAACTGACCAGAAGGCATCCGGTGCCAGAGAATCCCCTCCTGCTGTGGGTGTTCTTACAACCCAAGCAGGCCGCAGCTGAGTGCGATGTGCTCTCAGGCCTCTAGACCTCAGCTCAGCTGGGACATCTGGAGAATGGAAAACTGTATGGGGTACCAACCAGGCTTGCCAGCTGACAGCTTTGATGAAACAGACATGACTATCTGGGGATGGCTTAAGAGAGAAGGACAAACAAGAGATGTCCCATCTGTGTCCCCAGACAGGACTCTGCTTAGGATAGGAGGCATCTCCAGTGGGCAGGCAGGAGGTGGTTCTAGAAAGCAACATTCTCTTGTAACACGCATGCACGCACACACGCATGCACACATTCCAGACAGGCTAAATGGTTAAGTAGAATTAGGCTGGAAATGGCTTAGTTGACATAGCACTTGCCTTAGAAGCATGAGAAATCAAGTTGGATCCCCCCCAGTACTCTAAGAAGCTGGGCTTGTGGCCTGTGGCCATGGTGGCACTCAGGAGGCAGAAGCAGGTGGATCTCTGCCAGTTTGAGGCCAGCCCTGTCTACAGAGAAAACCCTGGCTCAAACAACAGCCAACCAAACCTGGGCATGGTGGCTCTTGCTTATTTAGGTCCAGCAAGCATGGGGGATATCCTTGAGACTTCACTGGCTACTGGCCAGTCATCCTGGCCTTATCACCTCATTGAGACCCTGTCTCCAAATCCACATAGATGCACAGTCATGTGCACTTACACATGCACGCGCGCACACACACACACACACACACACACACACACATACATGCATGCACACATGCAAGCCTCCACGGGAATGAACGTAACCAAGGCTGTCAAAGACTCAGCAGGGGCTCAGCGTGAGCGTTCCATGCAGATGCGTGAGGACACAGCTGTGCACACTGAGGGTATTTTTGGCTCCCTGATGGAAGCCTTAATTCCACAAACGGAGTTCTCTGAAAAGTATGGTGATCAGTCATGCCCCTAGCACTGTGACCTTGCCTCATGGTCAGAGCAGAGCCCAGGAGTATGAGGTAGGAGACGTGGGGGTCTGCCAGGTGTTCACAGTGGCTACCACGAGAGGACAGCTGGGGTCTGTCTGGTGTTATGTAGTGGCTGTTGGTCAGTGAGATTGTGGGGAATGTTTCCTGGTCATTGATGCTCTCTTTTCTGCGTTTTGTGGACCGTTGACTGGATGGATGGCATCACCATTTTGAGATCCAGGAAACTTTTGAGATTTAGGAAACAGTGAGCAAAGCCAGAGACTCCGTATTCCTTCATGCCTGAGCTTGGAGAGTCAGCAAAGAACTGCTCTGTGCTCCAGCACGAGTATCCCAGATCCTCTGGTTCCTGGGGTTTCTCAGAGGCCTTGACTTCCCACCGGTCCCTGCAGCTGAGCAGCTGATGTCAGAGCCCCAGTCTCCAGGCCCTCACCCCTGTCTCTTCTGTGAAGGTTCCCTGAGGATCCCAGCACCTGGTCTGTGGACCGCCAGCTCTTGTGGGGGCCGGCCCTGCTTGTCACACCTGTGCTTGAACCTGGGAAAACTGACGTGACAGGCTACTTCCCCAAGGGCATGTGGTACAACCTGCAGATGGTGAGTCCCGAGGTCCCTCCCTCATACACAGGGGTGGTGGGGACTAGAGTGGCCACGCCCTCCTGGCCTGTCAGTGACAGCAGCTCCTGAACGGCCTGGCTCTGAAATCCCAGCCGCATGCTAAATGCTCATCTGCGGATCTCTTTCATACCAGCTCTTAGCTGTAACCCCCACTTCTAGATGAGGAAATTAACTCGGAGTAGGTAGCCCCCAGGGCCCCACAGCCACTGAGGCTGAGCTGAGCCAGACATTGCCTGCTCAGTCCAACTCCGAGTCCATCTCTGGGGTCACAGCCCACCACACACAGCCTTGAGGTACACGAGTGCATGGCTCTGAGTGCCAGCACGGGAGCTTGGGTGCTACCTGGGACCCTTCTGACGTGACCCCTTCCTCCAGGTACCTGTGGAGACCCTTGGTAGCCTCCCTTCTTCGTCACCAGCCTCGTCTTTCAGATCTATTGTCCACAGCAAGGGTCAGTGGCTGACACTGGAAGCCCCCCTGGATACCATCAACGTGCACCTCAGGGCGGGGTACATCATACCACTGCAGGTACCCAGACCAGCAGCTCTATGGCCTCAGGAAGGACTGGGGGAGACGAGGGGGGTGGGCAGGGAACTGGCCCAGGGTGCAGTCTGATTTCCCGAGCTGGAGCTATGTCAGGAAAAGCCCCTGACAGGGAGGCACTGAAAAGAACACACTTGGGTCTACCCAGCACTAGGCCAAGGTAGTCATCAACCATACACGTCCTGGAAGTCTCCAGGGTTAGAGGTATGACATGTGCACCCCATACACACACCCTCTTCCCAGGGTCCCAGCCTCACAACCACAGAGTCCCGAAAGCAGCCCATGGCCCTGGCTGTGGCGTTAACTGAAAGCGGCGAGGCCTCTGGGGAGCTGTTTTGGGACGACGGGGAGAGCCTCGGGGTTCTGGAGCGTGGGGCCTACACACTGGTCACCTTCTCAGCCAAGAATGTGAGTCACGGGGCCTGCCCAGGCTGGTGGAATGAAACATGGTGGGGGGGGGTTGTCTTGCCCTGGTGGAGGGAGGGACTGGGCCAGAGTACTCAGTGGTCAGCATGTCCCTTCTGTCTGCACAGAGGAGACCTCCTGTGAATGCTTTAGTGAGTCTCCATTCTCAATAAATGTCACAGTCCAATGGTCCCTTTACATTTTTTAATTTTTATTTTATTATTTTTTCTTTTGCTCTTCATGTCACCAGAATACCATTGTAAACAAGTTAGTGCACGTGACCAAGGAGGGAGGTGAACTGCAACTGAGGGAGGTGACCATCTTGGGAGTGACCACAGCTCCCACCCAGGTCCTTTCCAATGGCATCCCTGTCTCCAATTTCACCTACAGCCCGGACGACAAGGTAAGAGGGCAGGCTGGGGGTCGGGGATCGGGCATGAGCAAAGGGGGTGCCCTTGGTGCAGCCATCATTGGGCACGCTCCTGGGAGGGAGACAAGGCTCTCAGACCTCACAGAGTAGAATGGGCCAAGTGGGACCTCACCCCTCGCCATGTCTGTGATAGGGCGCGGAGGCTATGAGCTGCTGAACAGAACCTTGCTCCCGACGGAATCCAATGCTGATTCTGCCGCACGGGTCCCTCTACCTCGGACAGGGATGGCCTGGTGTCTGCTCATCGCCAACCTGCCTGTCTCCAGAGCATCTAGGGAGGGAACTACTTACCATTGATGCTTCTTTCTGTCTTCCAGACCCTGTCCATCCCTGTCTCACTGCTGATGGGAGAGCGGTTTCAAATCGATTGGTCCTAGGAGACTTTACAGAGGCCCCCCTAGAGGCCATGCGAGTTTGAGCTCGCTCTGGCTGGTGGCTCCTGTGAGGACCTGCGTCCTGCTCTCCTGACACACCTTTGAGCTTTCCCATTGTGTTGCTGCATGCACCCCTGAAGCTCTGTGTGGTTAGGAGGAGAGTGAGGCTTGCCTCGCCTGCCCTACCCCAGCTGTCTGTCCCTCGCCTCCCACTAGAGAATGTGGAGCTCGGCGTGGGGACGTCGTGTCTGCACCAACATCAGGCTGCACAGCCACTGAGACTTGAGAAACTTACTGTGAAGTGTACTTAATTTTAATAAAAAATTGTTTGGAAGCAGCTCTCGCATCACCTCATGTCTTCATATCACCTTCGAGTCACATCCCCAACCACCCTCAGGTCCCCATGACAGCCTCAGGTCCCCATGACACCACACCCTGGTCCCCCATGTCACCCTCTGGACCCCATGATACCCTCAGGTCCCCATGTCACCTCAGGTCTCCATGACACCCCCTGGTTCCCATGTCCCCTCAAGTCCCCATGTCACCCTCTGGACCCCATGATACCCTCAGGTCCCCTATGTCCCCTCAGGTCCCCATGTCCCCTCAGTTCACCATGTCACCCTCAGGTCCCCATGTCACCTCAGGTTTGCTTGTCCCCTGTTCTAGCACTCCCCATCTGAGTTAGCAAGAGAATATTGTGGCAGGGAGGCATTGGTGGAGGTGACATGCCAGGGCAGTGAGAACTTCTGGAGGGGGCTTCTGGAGGCCTGAGCCCTTAGGCCCAGGCAGAAATCTGTAATCCTGGCAAACCCAGAAAAAAGAAAGGAGTTTTATGTCTGTCATGAGCGGGTATGTCACTCAGATGCCAAATTTGTCTCTAGGGTTGGTAGGCTGAGAGGATCAGCAGCTAACCCACTCCTGTGATCTCCAGAAAACCAAGAAACAAAGGCATGGGGACTCTGGTGCCTACTCGTCTGACTGGATCAACTGTTCCACCTCTCCTCCCTGCCTTGGGGTACCAGAAAGCAGGGACACTCGGGTGGATCTCATTTTCCTCCACCACATGGAGGGGTGGACAGGCACAGGCAGGCTCCCCAAGTGTCCTGAGAGAACAGGAGGGATGGAAATGGGAACTGGTGCCTCCCAAGCAGCAGCTCCTGCAGCCCAAGTGGCCATGGACGTGCTGCCCCTGGCACCCTGCTAGCCTCATCAAAGAGGCCTGAGAGGGGAGCTTTCCTGGAAGGGATGGGGTGGAGGTGAGGTGAGGGGTACTCCCATTGGCTGAAGCCTGAGGTCTGCTCCCACAGTGGTCTGCACTGCATAACCATAGTGTGAGACAAGGCACATGCCTGAGGTAGCTTTAGCACCCCATCTGAAGTAGAGATGTCCAAAGCCTAGGACTTCAGCACCTGTCCCTTACGGTGGCTGAAGGCAGCAAGGGGCCTTTGCACAGTCCTGTCCCCTCCCAGCTGTTACATGACTTAGTATCAGTGTCCCTTTTCCTAGCTAGAGGGTCAGATCAAGTTTGGGACAGGAGAAATACACAGCCACTTTAACCTGTCAGAGAAACCAGTCAAAGGCTGTTGTTGTTCAGTTCACACCTTCTAGAATGACAGGGTCCATCTGTGTGTCAGTTAGCAACTGACTCATCCATGTCATCGATGACTGTTCTTGACTGTTCTGCCGGTTTCCCATTTTTCTCATTCTGACACTTCTGAGAGGGAGGCTCATTAAGGTTCCAGAAGCTCCTTAAACACAAGGTTTATAGGGTCTCCCCAAGTTACGCAGCAATGACAGACACCCAAGAGGAAACTACAACTGGCTGAGCTGTTTTTATACAATGCTGACTTACTATCAGTGGCACAACTCATTACGACAGCATTAGTGGCTTTAAATCACACAGATGAACTCTGCCACAGTTCTACGGGTCCAAAACACAAACTTGGCTGAAGTCAGGGTGTTAGAGGCTGTTGTCTGTTCTGCTCACGGGCTGTTGGCAGAATCAGCTATGGTTTAAGTGTTGTCCCCTGCTGACTGAGGTCAACCCTCATCTTCAAGGCTCCTCCAGGTCTTCCTCCCTCTCCTCAGCCTGGTCTCCTCAGCATGTCTTACCTGGTACCGTCCCCTAATCTCATGCAGCCAAAGCTCCAACCCTCACCGGATGTGAGTGCATAAACTCCAGGGTGACCTCTCCATCCCCAAGGCTTGGCTGAGTGCCATTGCAGGATCAGGTTCACCAGGTAACTCATAAACTCCATGGCCCTGTCACATGCACCTCCCCACTCCCAGTTTGTGCTTCCCTTTGCTACTCTGTCCTCTGTGGATGCAGTCCGCATCCAAGCTCCTTCTCCACCATCTTCAAGTCGAGACCTTTGCCCAGCCTGTAGTCACTACTTTCTCCTGACTTCTTCTATGGACTCTGTTGCCGGGCTGTTTCACGTCTTAAACTAGATCCTGCACATGTGAAGGTAGGGAAAGAAGTGGTCTGTTCATGACCAGACCAGGAAAGCTGGTGACACAAGAACTCTGCACTCTAAGTCGTGGGAAAATTTCCATGTTTAATGTAAAAGATTTAGCGCATTGGATTATTTACACGTGCATTAGAAAAGATGGCAGAGGCCGAGGGTCCTCCTGAGGGCTATGAGAAGACAGTTCATATAAACCCCATTAAATAGAAGCTTCCATGTCCAAAGAGGAGCTCCAAACAGGCCCTTGGTGTACCAGCACCAGCTTCAGATGAGGTCAGCCACTGAAGGGGAAGACAGACACTTGTTAATATGTCACCTCCCTAACCCTAGTAAGGGAGCCCCACCCACAGCCACCAGTACAGCCAACAACTTGCCATTCATAGGCATCTCATCTATCTGGGTGGAGTAGTACTGCTCAATGTCCCTGAGGATGCGGATGTCATCATTCTTCACAAAATTGATGGCCACACCTTTGCGTCCATATCGACCTGATCTCCCGATTCTTTTGATTAAAATATAGGTGTTAGTAAGCAGTCACACACACGAGGGTCCAGGGTGTGAGCAAGGGAAGGAAGCACACACCTGTGAATGTACAGTTCTCTGTTGTTGGGCAGGTCATAGTTAATGATGAGGGACACCTGAGGGACATCGAGGCCCCGCGCCCAGACATCTGTGGAGATGAGCACTCGGCTGCAGAATAAAAGGCAAAGGTGAGAGGGAGCAGAGCGGCCTCTGCAGTGTGAGCAGCACACCAGTGCTCACGTCACCTGCAGGCCACTGGAAAACCTGCTGCAATCAGACGTGGGCTGACAAGACCACAGCTGAGGGTCTTTTAGAGTTCATTTGTTTAAAGACAGTACCTCCAGGAAAACACGACGTCTGCTTAGCAAAAACCCCATTAAGAACAGGAGCCTACTACTGATGACCCCATTTCAACCCATACCCCTCCCACACTATAGCAGATGCTCTGAGCAAGTGGTGTCAACTGCCACAGAGGACACAGTCATGATGATGCCACCCATCTGAAACATGCCTGGTCCTAACAGACACGCTAGGTGTGCAAGGACACGGGGCTAGAAAGCAGTGTAAGAACACAAGACGGTTACACTCCTGAAATGGTGTCACACTGACAGTGAGCTAGAAACCACCTGCTTGCTTCCCCTACTGCCACGGTTACTAGAAAGGAGCTGGACTCCTGTTTCCACTGCAAGTTAGGGGAAGGAGAATCCCAGAAGTCTCCAGAGGTACGCATGCGTGAGCACCTACTTCCCTGACTTTGTGTAGCATCGCAACCGACCCAGGAGGAAGGGAAAAGGCCAGAGCAGTGTGAGACAAGCAGGTCAGGGCTCCAAATGGTCACAGATGGCAAAAGGACACAAAAGGTTTCACCTAGAGTCAGCCGAGACCAACTGCTGAAACCAAAACCAGAAGAAAAGCAGAGAAGCCTACAGGCAGGAGCTGCTTAAAAGAGCAACTGGATTGGGAACTGAGGCCTCAGAATGAGGGGCCAACAGCTGGCAGACCCTCACCTCATCGAGGCAGAAGGTAACTACTGGGCATGGTGGGTCATCGTAGCAGCATCCCCTTCACCTCTCCTTGACACTCTGAGGTGAAGGAAACACTTCCAGACAGATTGAAGCAGGACGCTCATCCTCAGACCCAAACTAACTTGAACATGTCTCAGATTCAGAGATGAAGAAAGGCAGGTTAAACATGTATAAATCTAAATAAATAAACCCTACCCTATAAAGCACAATGACACTGCAAACTAAAACATACGTTAATCTCCAGCACTGAAGTGTGTGTGTGTGTGTGTGTGTGTGTGTGTGTGTGTGAGAGAGAGAGAGAGAGAGAGAGAGAGAGAGAGAGAGAGAGAGAGAAAGCACACATGGTTTAACAGGCATGAAACAAATCTAGGTCCTTGTACCGTCTGCAAAGACAGGAACGTAGCTCTGATAACAGATGCTAGCATCTCCAGGTAGGTACTAAATAACATAAAATTTTTAAAATACATTAAAGAGAAGGAAAATAGTTTAAAAAAATAAAAAATTAAGTCAGACATGGTAGCACACGTCTTTAATCCCAACATTCGGGAAACAGAGGCAGGCAGATCTTTGTGAGTTTGAGGACAGCCTAGTCTACAAACAGCAGACTATCCAGTACAGGATAGTCAGGGGTCTGTTACACAGAGAAACCCTGTCTTGAAAAACCACACACAAAAAACAAACAAAAAAACAAAGGAAAGAAAAACAGAGGGAAAATTCACTTCTAAGATCAGTACATACATGTAATAAACTGCTCTGAATGGTCCACTTCTGTGACTCCTATACTCCAGTGGAGACAGGAGATCATAAACCCTGAACTGCACAGACAAACCCTGTCTCAAACTCTATATCGTTCCAATTTTAGTATATGTGCTGCCGAAGCGAGCACCTGTCTCAAACTCTAAAACCAAACAGAAACGCAGGTGGTGGCGGCAGCTCGAGCCTTTAATGCCAGCACCCAGGAGGCAGAGCAGGTGGATCTCCGAGTTCAAGCCTGGTCTATGGATGGAGTTCCAGGACAGCCACGGCTACACAGGGAAACACAAAGCCAAGCAGACAAGCACCCTAACACCAAACCAAACCAAAACCAGAGAGGGAGAGAACAATCATCAGAGTGCTGACAAACCAAACTCAATTCTGACTTCTCTGAGAAACATTATTTAAAAAAAAAAAAAAAAAAAGCAGAAGGATGAGCCCTGCCCAGGCTCACAGGCAAAAGTTGTCAGCCAGGCTTCAGGACACCAAGGGCAGGTTCAAGTCTCCAAAGAAAAACTGTAACTGCACACCCATATCCAAGGTGAGGACGGATACAGCCAGCATCAGAAGACAGGCCAGTGACCTGGCTCAGTCGTTTACTTAGTCAGGGAGCTTAATGCCAAGCCTGACAGCCCAAGTTCAATCCCTGGGACCAACATGGTGAAGAGAGAGCTGCATTCCACATTGGTCCCCGACCTCCACACACTCTACACAGCACATTCAACCCTACAGCCACAGGGAAACATAGGACGGGCGCCTCACCTACTCAGTCACAGAGAACTGACTATGAGAGGGAGGGATCCCAGCAAGCAGAGGGCTATCACAGGCTATCAGCTCCAGTCTAGCTGGGCATCTCTTGTTGAAGGACAGACAGACACACACACACACACACACACACACACACACACACACGCCAAGTGTGTCCCCAGGGAATCACAACAGGCCTGAATCAAAGACAGACTCTCGAGGCCTGTTCTCTGAGCACTGTGACTGCCGATCCAATACCTGATCACCAGAAGTTGAACAGAAACTAGCGTGAATACAATAAACCAATGCTAGCAGTGCTACCACCAACCCAACAGCCCGCACGGGACAGCGTCCTCTCAGAGAGCAGCATCAGCCCCTGCACCTGGGCCCTGAGGGCAGTGCCATCCGTCCTCCCACAGGAGCCAAAGCTGCAAGGCCTACCTGGCACCTGACCGGAACTCCTTCATGATGGACTCACGCTCTTTCTGGGGCATGTCTCCGTGCATGGACGACACTGTGAAATTGGCTTCTCTCATTTTCTCTGTCAGCCAGTCAACCTACAGATCAGAACAAAAGAGGTGCTCATCCACCCATCCAGAGACCTGTACAATGGCAGCTCTCAACAGCAGATTTACAGAGTCGCAGAGGAAACTCCCCCACCAACTCTCGCAGACTCTGCCGGCAGACACCACTTCAACCCAGCTTAAACCAAAGGCATCCAAATGATGACACAAGACCCGTGTCGGTAACCCCCTTCTGTCCTAGACGCAGACCTTCTGTGACCTCCCTGCTCAGAGGCCCCAGCAGTTCCCCCACTGCCAAATCTCAGCGTTTCCATCTAACGCACCGGCCACAGCTGAATTAACAGGAACCCAAGCCCAAGCCACACCCTGGGCCTCTGACAGACAGGACACCCAGCCTGCAGCTCCCCAAGACCGACACAGTGCAGAGCAGCGCACCTTCCTCTTGGTGTTGCAGAAGATGACAGCCTGGGTGATGGTCAGCGTGTCGTAGAGATCACAGAGAGTGTCGAACTTCCATTCCTCTCTTTCCACGGCCACGAAGAACTGTTTGATGCCTTCCAGAGTCAACTCATCACTGAGAACAGAGCTCACGTCACTCTCCAACCCAGAATCCGAGGGACAGGGCCACGCTGAGCCCCCAGCCCTCCTCTACCCAGCTGGCTTTAGACCTTTCCAGTTCTCGGTCCCTTGGGTTCCTCTCCCTCCGCAGACCACAGAACCCCACGGAGCACACAGCTCAGGCTTAGAAATGGAAGAGGGTAGAGATCATTAAACCTGGCTTCCACCCAGGGAATGAAGGGATGCATCCTTACCGCTTCACCAAGATGCGGATGGGGTCGGTCATGAACTTGTTGGTCATCTCCAGGATCTCATGGGGCAGCGTGGCGCTGATGAGAACAACCTGAGTGGCTGGTGGCAAGTACCTGTACACGTCATAGATCTGCTCCTTGAAACCTGCAGCAGATGTGGTGAGCTCGGCGTTGGCTTTCAGGCTGTCACTGAGAGCCACACAGAGGGACTTCAGAGAAGTCGGTGGTCAGAGCGAGTTCACAGGTGCGCATGTGAACACCTGAACCCTGACCCAGGCCATGTGCAGTGCCAAACCAGACAATAAGAAGACACTGTCACCCCAGCTAGGACTGGTCTCAAAAACATTAACAAAACCACAAAAACATTACAATAAAAGTTTCAGGTTCAAAACCCCACAAGACGGGCTGGAGAGATGGCTCAGCGGTTAAGAGCACGACTGCTCTTCCAGAGGTCCTGAGTTCAATTCCCAGCAACCACATGGTGGCTCACAACCATCTGTGATGGGATCTGATGCCCTCTTCTGGTGTGTCTGAAGACAGCGACAGTGTACTCATACTCATAAAACCAATAAATAATTAAAAAAAAAAAAAAAACCCACAAGACACACTGCTTCTGCAAAAAGTAAGGACTGTCACACACACCTAACAGTATGTTACTAGAAAATTCTGGTCCCCTTACCTTTGTTCAACATTTCATCAGCTTCATCCAAAACCAACATCTTGATTGCCCGTGTCCTTAAACTTCTACGGCGGATCATATCTGGCAATTAGATTTTGAAAGAATCACATGTGGCTCTAAGGAAAGAGCTAGCCACTCCCACTGGTCCCCAGAGCCCTCAGAAGCTGTCCCACCATGTGGTGTATACAACTGAACTGCCACGTCCTTTGAGCACACCTCATAAACACCACCCACAGCCCAGGTCTCAACAAGAGAAGCACTCACCAAAGACTCGTCCTGGTGTGCCCGCCACAACATGCTGCCCATAGTCCAGCTTCCGGATGTCCTCCCCGACATTGGTGCCACCAATGCAGGCATGGCACTGCACGTTCATGTAATCCCCCAAAGCAAGCAGACCCTGAAGCAAAATAGGTTTCCATGAGAGGCCCGCAGTCAGACACATCTCAAGGGTCATCTCTACTTTAATGGGAGACACCACCTACCACTCACTCACTTAAGCTCTTTCCTCTGTCAAAAGGAAATTCAATTTAGGGTTTCCTGATACTGAAGGGGTGCAAACCAAGTGTGGGAAAAATCACAGTTGATAATCATACCGTATTAACATCCCAATACATATCCCTCCAAGACTAGAAGGAAAGTCATTATTTGATTAAAATGAACTTCATTTTCCTGTGAGGAAGGAACCAGGGCCTTGTGTACTTCGGCAGAGCCAAGTACCGCTGTGCCACATTCCTAGGACCATGGCTACACCAGGAGAGCAGAGACCAGGTAAGAACCACCAGCGAGTCAGACAACAGGTTGCCAGGCACACACAGCTCGGTTCCTGCTTCTTGTGTTGTCAAAACCAAAAACGAAGAAGGAAAGTGTGGGTGGGAGGACAGCGGGGGTCAGCGTTCCCTCCACCTTTACAAGGATTCTGGGAGGTGCACTCAGGTGTGAGCCACAGCACCTTCACCCGCTCCATCGCCGTGTGGACCCCCAGCAAAACAGAAATCACCTCCCTTCCATACAACGACACGTGCAAACACAGCGGCACTCTCTACTGCTGCTCAGGGATTGATGGGCCTCACACGTGGGGACAGCAGCACTGTCACAGGGCGGCACCAGCCTGGCACACCATCTCCGACTGTCTCACCTTCTGAATCTGCACTGCTAACTCTCTTGTTGGAGCCAATATCAAAGCTTGGGTTTCTCGAACCTAGTGAGTTAGAGAAAAGAAATGTCATGAGATTGTACAGAGGAATGGACAGGTTTTCCTATGACATGTCCACAGTCACTCTCATTCTCTTACCCTTTCCCTATCTCTTCCCAAACGGTCCCATCTCTACTTTCAAATCCTCTTTGAAAAATTAAAAAAAAAAAAAAAAAAACTAGATTCTGGATGAGAGGGAACCTGATATCTGTCCAAGTCCAGCTTCCTGCCCTGAGCCTGTCAGCCATCAGTCTCAGTGTCACTCGCACGGCTTGCTAACAAGCACTGGGACCTACTATAAACACTAGCTTGGGTTAGCTCGCTGCTCTTTCCTAACCAGCCTCAGGAGACACTAAATTTGAAGGCCAGCAAGAGCGCTGACAGTCAGGGCTCTCCTGTGAAGGTCAACCACACCCCATCTAAAACCTGCACTCAGTACACACAGCATTGGCATTAAAGAGCATTTGCTGCGAGTGGCAAATCACCTGGATATCCAAGCACTGAAGGACTGAAATACTGAAGGTGGCCGTCTTGCCTGTGCCAGACTGAGACCTGTTTAAGAAAGCACAAGGTAGTTATCAGAGAAAGAGCATCTGACACTGCCCCTGTTCTAGGGACCCCAGCCCACAGCAGTGCTCCCTCCAAAGGCCTGGCTGCAGACATGTGCGGCAGCTTCTTACTAGGAGCCCCTGCTCCTGCCCTGTTGGAGGGTGGGTTTGTGCACTGTAAAGGTTCCTAGCATTAGTCAGATGCTGGGTTCTGTGCAGGCAGAGCTGAGTGCAGGCCAGGCTTGGTGACTTATGTTCATGAAGTATCACCCATCTCAGTGCTTTGTAAACTCCGTCACCTCCCGACTGGTTCAGGAAGGAGCTCATTGTTTAGCTCAACAGAAGAGAAGCAGGGGTGCCCAGACACCAGAGGAGGGGAGGGGGAATGGAGGAAGTGAGGAAACCACAGGGAGAAGGTATAGAGAAACCATGAGGAGAGACATGGACCAGAGCAGACAGCAGGTGACAGGGCATGTGTCCGGTGTCAGCAGCCTAGTCAGGTGAGAGTCTCAGAACCTGGCCAGCTTAAGCTTTACGGCTTGTTAATAAAACACCAGGCTAGAGCAGGCTTAGAAACACCAGCAGTTATCTGAGAACAAGGAGGACATAGAAACTCCATGAATTAATCTCACACTCTCCCAAACATCTTAACTCCAACAGTGGGAGACCAAAGTACAAGGTCACTTCTTATTCTTATTTTTCACCTTTACTTATCTGTGTGACTGAACATGTGTGAAACTTCTTTCAAAGCCGGGAAGAGGATGCTGGACCTGAGGCTGCAGTTATAGGCAGCTCTGAGCCACTCAGTGTGGGTACCAAGAACTGAACTTGGGAACAGAGCGAGCGATCTCCACAGCTCCCAGAGAGACAAACTGCTACAGACAGAATGGATGTGGGGCTTCTACACCAGGACACCAGAACTAAGAAACTGCAACGCCAACAAGAACTTCCCAAAGGAGGCAGAAAGGGGACCTCTCCCTTTAATGCACCAGCTCCTAAAGTCTGAAGTATGATGTAAAGGATAACTGGTCATTTATAGTTCAGTAGTAGAGAAGGCCCTGGGCTCTGTACCTAGCATGCACCTTTAATCCAAATAGCAGCCAGAATTCTGAGTTGGAGGCCAGCCTGGTCTACAGAGAAACCCTGTCTCAAAGGAAAAAGAAAAGAAAGCTAATGAAAAAGTACTTTACACAAATCCATAGATCTACATTCAGGACCTAGGGCTACATCAGCGTAGTGTGTGCAATGACCTCCATAGGACCCAGAATACACATCCAAAAACAAGTCGGCATAAATAAATAAGGCAGGCTCAGCTCCCCACAGCTCTCCCCGAGGACCCAACTCGCTCTCAGCGCCCACAACTTACTGTGCAATGACATCTCTCCCTTTAATTATCTGCTTGATAGCACGCTGTTGGATCGCAGAAGGTTTTTCAAAACCTAGAAATGCAAAGAGGAAACACTGTAACTCCCCAGGACTGTGACGGCATGAACTACCTGGGGAACACACACTTGCTCCTTCCTGCCAATCCCAGGCAACACAGGCAGAGCTGAGCACATCTTCACAGACCAGCCTACAGGACTACCTGTCAAGATGCTACCCACTACACCAACACTTGGAGGGCAGAGGCAGGAGCATCAGGAGTTCAAGGCCAGTCTAAGCCACACCAAACCCGCTCTACAAGCAAAAGCACAAACCCAGAAGCACTGCAGTTGCTGCCCTTTCCTGCTACCAAGCACTCAAACCCCAGCTGGTGGTGTCTCCCGAGTACTGAGCCTGCACAGGCATGGGGAGACGCCCTGTGCTGCTCTCCTGTTTGCACGCAGGCCCATCATCAAGGGACCACCCACCTGCTGGGCCATCACTACTAGCAAGGAGAACAGTATGAAAGACTGGACAAGGCTGTGCACTCCCTTAATCCCAGCAGGAGAAGCTGAGCAGGGGGATCTCTGTGAATTCCAGGCCACCTGGTTCACAGAATGAGTTCCAGACCAGCCAGAACTAGGTAGAGAGACTGTGTCTTAAAACAAAACAAACAATGAAAACACAAGTATTTTCCAAATAAGCAGATAGGATTTATAAGAAAAGATGTTGTTAAACATCTTGGTGACGCACACCTTTAATCCCAGCATCTGGGAGGCAGAGGCAGGGGATCTCTGAGTTAGAGGCCCAGTTTGGTCTACTAAGAGTTACAGGACAGCCAGGGGTACATGGAGAAACAAAACAAAACAAAACAAAAAGCAAAACAACAAAGAAAGCAGAAACAAAAAGAGTTCATTCGGCCTCCCTCAAATGCTCCTAAGCAAATACCAACAGCATGACCCACCATTCACTCAAAAAAGCCAGGAATGCACTGCATCTGCTGCCAGCAGATCCTTTAGCTCCACAATAACATCCCCATCTCTCCTATGGTCCGGCCATCACCCCGCCTCCTCTTCTAACTCCAAATCCAGACACCAAAATAAACTTTCAAACGGTAAGCCTGATCCTATCGATTCTGCTCAGAACTCTGCGGTGGCTGGCTCCCCGCTGTATTTAGGAGTGAATCTCAAATTCTTTACTCATGCCTTTAAAACATGACGAGGGGTTTCTTTCTTATGTTCCTGGCACTCGTCAGGCAATGGCTTCAAGAAGCCAGGACCAGTTGTTCCCTCTCCCCTGGGGATTCTGAACGCCTCTGGGAGCTCTCTTTCGGCTCTTTTAACTCACCGTTATCAATCTATCTACTCTATCCAGTCGCTCATTCTCTTGTTTTCCCAATTCTCACCGCTTGAAGCACCCTTGCTTCGTATTTCCCGCTTCCTTAGGAAGCTTTAAACTCCACAAGGCACGAACGCACCAGATTTGGAGCCCCGACTTCCCCATCAAAGCTTCGGGGCACCTCACAGGGACACACACATGGCTATCCGCTACACGAGCGACTGGAGGAGCCTGGCTGACTGCAGCACCGGGGAACCCCGAGCTCTGGAGCTCGGACGCACGTTCCCCACCCGGTCTGAAGCGGCCCGTCCCCCAACCTCCCCTTCCCCGAGGCCCGCGCCCCACCGTAGGCGTAGATGCCGCGCAGCAGGTCCTCCCGAAGGCCCATGGTGTCGAACGTGGGGGTCACGTCCACCTCCTCGCTGGTCTCGAACTCCACTTTGGTCATGTCCTCCTCTTTGAGCAGCCGCTTCCGCGCGGAGCCCGACGTCGCCATCGTGGCCGTGGCCGCCATGATCCCGACCCCACTAATAGACAACTGCGAGCTGCGGCGGGAACCGGAAACAAGGCTCGCGCCGCCGGCCCGGTCGGGAGGAAGTGACGCAAACACAGCGCCGCGGAAGAGCGTCAGGAGGGGTGGGAGGCAAAGCGCTCCAAGCCTCGCGATATTCCGTGCTCCGCGGGATTCGGCGAGGGACTGGGCTGGCAGTCTCTGGATGTCCGTGACTCTGCATACTCTTGTCTCTTCTGGGTGTCTGCAGCCTACTTGGGATAGGGATGTGGGTCTCAGGGAGGAGCAAGAGTGACGCCAAGGTGTCCCTGAAGGTACAGAGCAAAGGAAGAGGGCACTGTCCTGTGGGCTCCGCGCTCCAGCGCTGCTGACTGCGTTGCCATGGCAACCATAGCGTGGCGACCTGGGAGAATCAAGCTGCTCTCCCGGGGTGGTGGATGGGAGGAATCGGTGGAGACCGAGTGGGTAGATGTTTTTGCCTGGGAGAGCAGGGGACGCCCAAGCTGCCATCACATCCGAGAATCCTTTAGAGCCTCTGACCCGGCGTGGTGACCCCAGTCACTCTGGAGGATCCTGATTTTCAACGCAGGCTCCAAAAGGGCCTTGCTATTTGGGGCATGTCTTTCTGTTTGTGAGAGTGGATCCCAGGACCCCTGTAATTTCGAGTCGTAACCCGAGTTCTAGCAAAACTTCATTTGCATGTGGCCTCTTTCTTTTTTTCTGCTTTTGAGGAAAGATGACTAAACTGTTAAGGGCTGTTACTCTTCTTCCAGAGAACCTTGATTGTGTTCCAGCCACTTAGACCGTGTGACTCACGCAGCCTGTATATTCCAGCTCCAGGCGATCCAGTGCTTCCAGCCTCTGTGGGGGCCACACTCGTGGTGTGTACACACACGCAAATACACAAATACTCAAACAAGTCTTTAAAAGCTACTGTGAAAGACTCATGTCGATAAGTTTAGTTACAACCAGATCTTTTCATGGAGAAGTTGTGGGTTGCAATGTACCCATGTTAAAACAAGTTCTTTATTACTGCCTTCTCTTTGAGAGCTCAGCTCCCGCTCTGGTATCAGGATTTGTCCAGACCAGATAAACCATATAATACATATGGTATTAATCAGAGCACTAAAGGCATAGAGTTGGCCAAGTTCCAGTTCTCATGCCTTCTCACTCAATGAGGATTTAGTCCACGTGCTCATGCCGTTTTTTGTTTTGTTTTGTTTTTTTGCAAGCCTGACTCGAAGGGTTGTTTTGCAATCTTGGCTGTAAAAGACACAGGGATTTTAATGACATCCCAAGAAAAGAATGTAAAGTCTCCATTTCATACTGTCTGTTGAAATGAGTAATTATAGCTTGTGGTTACTGTTTAAAACGCTGTTTCATCTCACTGTTTTACTTCATCAGATGTAACAACTAGAGAAAGGTGTTATTGTATTCTTATTGGACCACTCTGCTCACATATCTTTTTTTAGTTTATTGTGTCTGCGTGTATCCGCATGTATTAGTGTGTGTTCGCATGGTGTATGCGAGTGGGCAGGCCCATGCTACAGAGCAGGTGTGGAGTTCGGGGGACAGTTGTGTAGCATGTTCTTCCCTCCTACCTTTATATGGGTTCCAGGATCAAACTCACTCAGGTCATCAAGCTTGCATAGCCAGCCCTCCCTTAACCCATGAGCCATCTTCCCGGCTTGCTATAGTTTCTTACAGTACCCAAGTAATTTGAAGACCCTGGTTCTCTTTATCATCAGCAAGCAGCTATAATCCAATCAGTTATGAATAGTATGCCTTTGTCACTTGCCTGTTCAAAGTATCTGATCAACTTGGTTACATTGTATTTTATGCAAAAGTATCTACTTAAAAGCAACAATCTAGACTAAGGTGGTAGTGTATACCCTGTGACCCCAGCACTTGGGTGGCCGAGGCAGAAACACCCAAGGTTTGAGGCAGGATGGCATAGGTGAAGACATATCTTTATAAAAATGAACTACAGTAAGGGCTGGAGAGCTGCCTCAGTGGTTAAGGGCACTTACTGGTCTTGCAGAGAACCCAGATTCAGTTCCCAGCACCCCTTTCACATAACTTACAACCAGTTCCAGGGGACCTGATGCCCTCTTATGACCTCAAAAACCACCTGTATGCATGTGCACATACACCCAGGCATGCAACTGACAGCCCTGTTTGGCAATCTACAATTCCAGTGCTTAAAGTGACAGATTAATTTTTTTGAGACACAGTTTCTCTGTGAAACTCACTTTGTAGACCCAGTCAGCCCTGAACTCACAGAGACCTTCCTGCCTCTGCCTCCAGAGTACTGGGATCAAAGTTGTGTGGCACCACACCCAGCTAATTTGATTCTTATAAATCTCAACCACCATTAGAAACAGAGGGTGCTGGTGAATGTCTTTCCTTACCTATTTTACGGACGGAAAGATAGGCTCAGTCTACTTTTTCAGCAAGGGAACAATTGGTCCAACTCGAGTTTATATTCCAATGGCTTTATCCTGCTTATAAGTACCTGGGCTCTGGAGCCCCAGACACCTTGGCCTCTCAAGGGAAGAAGTCTCCGGTGACAAAGATGATTAGACCCACAATTTTTGGTCTCGGTACCCTCTCCCGTTAGCATCGATCGTATTGACTACACACTTGTATTTGGGGGTGTGCTTAATTTAAAAGGCATGGGTATATCTAGTCAGCTTCCCAGTCTCCTTAATGTAAGTAACCAGCTGCCAGCTTGCTCACTATTCACATACAGGGGGAGGAGGAGGAATACAGACATAGTCTAGCTGAACAGGAACATGGCAAGGTCATGTGGGATTTGGGGGGAATGGGACAATGCTAAAGTGTGCTCAAG
Source organism: Rattus norvegicus (assembly GCF_021556685.1). NCBI lineage: Eukaryota > Metazoa > Chordata > Mammalia > Rodentia > Muridae > Rattus > Rattus norvegicus. The sequence continues at coordinate 110,918,717 of NC_141543.1, forward strand.
AGCCCATCTGTGCCAACCTAGCTCCAGGAGTCAGGATGGCAACATTAGACAGGAGGGAATCCAAAGAGTTGTCCCCAAAGGATTGCTTCCTGCTAGCATTCCCACCCATGACCATTTCCCAAACCCACCTAGCAGGAGCCCAGGTACCCTGCCTAGCACCCCATGACTTCAACTTGCTGCATGGACTCCTGGTGCCTTCTGCAGGCTTGGGGTCCCACACACAAAGACAGGTACACAGTAAGCTGCCCTGCCCCAGTTATGTACTGGAAACATTTCCAGTCCTGGGCTAGAGGTAAGGATCAATTGCCTTCATTGTGTGTCTATTCCAGAGAAAGGCAAGACCCACGAAAATTATCTCACAAACAAATGAGATAATTGTGTATAGTTACTGTGATGTAAACGAAACAGACGAAGTGGACTGAGTTACTGAGGTTCCGGTTTCACTTGGTGGCAGGAGGGAAATGTGGCCTGACTTGAGAGGAGGTGTTCGTAGTCACGCCCAGGGAAGGAGTGTGAAGGGAAGAGGCAGTGAGTGTGAGCACGGACAAGGCGAGTGAGCAAGAAGTGAGAAGGGCTGCGGCACCTTCGGGGGCTCCCAGACCGGGATCACCACAGCGTCCTCTCCAGATGGGGCAGGGCCCGAACGGCTGCTGATCCTTGACCGAGAAAGGGGACCCAGCTGCACAGAGATGGGAAGGAGATGCTGAAGCTCTGAAGAGAGGGCTGTTGGCCGTGCCTGCCGTCTGATTCTGTGGAAATTTCAGATGGACGTTTACACAGCTGATAGTTGCCTAGGCTGGGTGGGGCTGTCAGGATTACCAAAATTTCTGGGTCACAAGACGGGGGACTGTGGAGCCTTGCGCTAGGAATAAGTGAGGGGGTGCAGCAGGAGCTGCTGGCACAGAGTTTCCCTGTGTGGTAAGCAGGGTGAGGGAAAACGGGGTGTGGAAAGTGGGGTGATGGCAGATTAAAACAGTTGCGGGAATATTGTCTGGGTGAAGAAATAAAGCTTCGCCTGGCACCTGGTTCCCGCTGAAGCAGATGTTGATCCACATGGAAGGATGTTCAGTCCCCCGCCTGGGTGGGAGGACTGTAGGAATTTCCATCTGTTCCCCCAGGTCACAGGCCCCCTGGTGAGGAAAAGTTCACAGCCACTCTGCCAGGATCACAGAGTCAAACAGCAAGACCATCACCACCTCTTGGGCAGGTCGAACCCTCTGCCTCAGGCTTCTCACATCTCCACTTAAAATGCCCCTGCCTCATGTAGGAAGGCTCATCTCACTGAGGCTTGGGAATAGAAAATAAGTAGTTCAATGGGGCACAAGGGACTGCTCCATGCCCGGGAAAGAGGGGACCCCTAAGTCTCCGCCCTTAAAGACAGAGGCCCGGTGTGATGGCACATGCCTGTAGTCCCTGGCACTCAGGAGACTGAAACAGGAGGAAGAGGAGTTCCTGACCAGCCTGGGCTTTGGGAGTGAGGGAGCCCACACACAAACACAAAAGCACGCGCGTGCGCGCGCACACACACACACACACACACACACACACACACACACGACCAAGCATGCTTAGTGTGGTGGCACAGGGCACCCTGTGATCCCTGGTGCTTCGGGCAGAGGCAGGAGTTCCAAGTTCAAGACCATTCTCAGCTTACTACTGAGTCCCAGGCCAGCCAGAACCACACATAATAACCTGTCTCAAAATACAACAAAAGCCTGAAAGACAGAAACCATGAAAAGAAAACCTCTTTGGACTCGAGGAGCTACAGACACAAAGCAGAAACTCCAACTTCTTGCCGCTGAACGCCTCAGAGCACATCCCCAATAGTTACCCTCAGGATGGCAAGTGGGAGTCATTTCCAGGAATAGGAAAACTGTTTCTGACACCCTGAAGCAACGTTCAAGGTGGGCGAGGCAGGCTGAGAGCAGCTAGCACCTTGACAGTATGGCTTACGGTGGTGGTGATCAGAACAGACAAGGAACAGAAGCTACCCCCAGGTCAGACAGAGGGCAACTCTGGGCAAGATTGCACACTTTGTAATGTTCTCCACCCACAAAGGCTTGAGTAGGCCTTGGAATCACCATATTAGCACGAGTGGACAAACTGGCCAAGTGGACTTCCCTGGGAGAGGAAAGATCAGACATACCAGGGCCCCCAGAGCAGCAGGTAGGAGAAGAGTCCAGGCAGGGTTACACAGAGGATTGGCCTGTCACAAACACCGAGAGCCGTGCCTCTTCATGCTCACTGCTCGCGGACACGAGAATTCCAGGACTTTACCCAACCTATTGCCAACAACAGTTTCTCAACGCTCAGCCAGAAGAAGCCTAATCAGGCAGGGTGTGGTGGCACCCGACTCCTTGCCCACCACTGGGTGCCAGTGCAGCAAGTGTGGCAAGGCAGGAAGTCAAGTCCACGGAGCAAGGGGAAGAGTGGGTCACTGTCCGCTGCTCCTTGGAGCTGCCACCTGAAAGCCCCGCATAGTCAACCCAACCACATGAAACCCTAACTTTAACCCCTAACCCATAACCATAACCATAACTTTAACCCCTAACCCTTAACCCTAACCCTAACCCTAAACACATGAAATCCTACCCCGAACCCTAACCCTAACCCTAACCCCTAACCCTAACCCTAACCCTAACCCCTAACCCTAACCCTAACCCCCAACCCTAACCCTCTACCCCTAACCCTAGCCCTAACCCTAACCCTAACCCACTGGCACTCCAGTGTCAACTCCATAACCCTGCAGGACAGCAGAAGCCAGTGCCCATGTCACACTGCCACACTTAGCACACTCTCTTGTGCAGGCAAGAAGGCTCCCTCCAACCCCCACCGCCACTCTCGTAGCCTACGTTGGTGTGGAATTCACGATCCTCCTCACTCTGCCTCCTGAGTACCAGGAACCACAGGCCTGTGCCACCACGCCTGGCCTCTGTGGGTATTAAGATTTATTAAATATACAGTGTCCTGCCTACATGTGTGCCTGCGGGCCAGCAGAGGGCACCAGATCTCATTCCAGATGGTTGTGAGCCACCATGTGGTTGCGGGGAGAATGGAACTCAGGACCTCTGGAAGAGCAGTCAGTGCTGTTAACCGCTGAGCCATCTTTCCACCCAGCCTCCGTGGTTTTTAAGGGCAGAGACTTAGGGGTCCCCTCTTTCCCATGACATGGAGCAGTCCCTTGTGTCCCACTGAGCTACCTATTTTCTATCCCCAAGCCTCAGTGAGATGAGCCTTCCTACATGAGGCAGGGGCATTTTTTTTTTTTTTTGGTTCTTTTTTTTTTCGGAGCTGGGGACTGAACCCAGGGCCTTGCGCTTCCTAGGTAAGCGCTCTACCACTGAGCTAAATTCCCAGCCCCCGAGGCAGGGGCATTTTTAAGTGGAGATGTGAGAAGCCTGAGGCCAGAGGGTTCAACCTGCCCAGGAGGTGGTGACAGTATTGCTGTTTGACTCTGTGATCCTGAGCCACAAAGTAGCTGTGGACTTTTCCCCACCAGGGGGACTAGCCTGTGACCTGGGGGAGCAACCCCCACCTGTCCATATGGAAATTCCTAAGGTCCTCCCACCCAGACAGCGGCCTGAACATCCTCCCACCTTGATCAGCGTCTGCAAACCTGACACAGTTTTATCCATTCACTCAGGCAATATTTATGCAACTGTCCTAGGGGTGGGGCTGAACAGAGAACAAGAAAGACAAGAACTGTTTGTCATGTACCATGGGGGAGACAAAAAAAATCCAGACTGCAAAATAGATCAGGGCGGACAAGTGAAACAGCCCAAGGGGGAGGGAGGGCCCAGACGGGAAGCCTGCAGTCTAAAATAGAAAGGCCTGGAAGGGCCTTTTTTATGGGAAGCTGGGCCTCGAGTGGCATCAGAAGGAAGTGAGGGAAGTTCTTGGCAGCGGGGACAGCAGGTGCAAAGGCTGGGGTGGGAGTGAGCCTGGAGCCTCAGACTTGGAAGGAGGCCTGCATACCTAAAGAAGGAGAGAGGTGTGGGCTGTCAGCAGGTATCACACCAGCACTGCAGACTGGGCACTGCACTCTTGCATGCCCGCAAACCAGAGGGAGTGCTTGGGTCCTGCCTAAGCTCTTAGACCCCTGCTTCATTGAGTGCTGGCAGTGGGTGGGGTCTAAGAGCCACTGCGCAGAAGGTAAGGACTATGGATGCAGATGTAAGGATGCCAGACAGGCAAAGCAATTAGACTCCAGAAAGAGTCACTTTTGTCACAACCCAGGTCCCCTTATGAAATGTTGACCTTTAATGGGCCTGCTGGAATCCTTATGCAAGTCCTATAATTGATTATGGGAACGAGGAAGGCCCGTAAGTCATCGTCACCCTACTAGGTTCTTTCCAAGAGTAGAGGCCGATGAACCGGGCTGACTGCTCACAAAGGAGGGAGGATTCTCCTGGCCGCCACCACACCCTCTATCATGGCCCTCTGTGGGGAGACCAGATACCTGGCATCTCTCAACAGGAGACGACGACTCTCACATCAGCCAATCAGACACGACACGGGAGGAGGGAACACGCTGCCCCTTCGCCTTTGCACCCAAGCCCTGTATATAAGGGCCTGCTTCTGTGGGAAGCTCCCAGATGACTGTGCCCGTCAAACCTGCTCCTCAGATGCTGTTCAGCCCAGCCTGAGACTGAACCTCAGACCATCACTGCTACAGGACAGGAAGGCAAATGCAGAGTCTGTCCCACCAGAACCAGTCAGCATGCCAAGGGGACTGTGGACAGGTCAGGACAACGGACAGGTCAGGACAGGGCCCCAGCTGTTCTGAGGCAAGGAGGGGCTGTCACCTCCCTCACTAACAGTGGAGATGGTGCCTGGTTTCCGGGAAAATGAAGGAAACAGTTTGTCTCATTGTGTTTGATTAAAGTGCCAGAACCTTCTCCGGCTGCTGCAGTCCCACAGAGAGCCAAGGGGCTGGGACGGGAGGAAGGAATGCTGGGGTTTATGGCCACACCTTCAGGTTGCCGAGGTTGGATGGAGGGGAAAGCAGGCGTCTGGAGGGCTACCGTGAGTCAGGCCTTCATCAGCCGGGTGGATTCCCACTGATATTTCTGGGACTAAGGGACTGGATTTGAGCAGAATACAAAGGACCGTCCTTCCCTCTTGGCTTGGTGACCCTCTCCTTGGCGGCTACATTTGTCAGCCACGTGTTCTAACCTTCTGTTCAGACTGTAGGGAGCGCACACTCATGTGTTAGAGTGTGTATATGTGTGGGTGAAAGGGTGTGTGTGTGTGTGTGTGTGTGTGTGTGTGTTTAAGAGAGAGTATGTGTTCATGTGTAAGACAGTGTATATGTGTGCATGAGAGAGTGTGTGTACAAGAGAGTATATGTGTGTGTGCTCACATGTAAGAGAATGTGTATATGTGTGCACGAGAGAATGTGTGTTGTGTATGTGTGTGTATAAGAGAGAGTGTGTGCTCATGTGTAAGTGTGTGCATATGTTTGCATGAGAAAGAGAAAGTATGTGTATTTATAAGGGTGTGTGTATATGTGTATTTAAGAGAGTGTATATGTGTGTAATCATGTGTAAGAGAGTGTATGTGTGTTTATGAGAGAGTGTGTGGTGTGTGTGTGTGTGTGTGTGTGTGTGTGTGTGTGAGAGAGAGAGAGAGAGAGAGAGAGAGAGAGAGAGAGAGAGAGAAAGAGAGAGGTGTTTTTCTTATCAGACAAAGCAAGAGGCCGAGTCTGGGTTCTTTGAAGTCTGACTGTTGGGAGCAGTCTCCTAAGAGGAGGAGGATGCATTCAGGAAGGCTACTCTAGTGTTGGGCAGGTTGAGAAGATTCTAGAGAACTAAGGCTACTCCAAGGGTGCCAGATTTTCTTTCTCATTCGGACTCACCCCTACCTAACCTTATAAACCCAGCCCCACTTTCTGTTTGTTTTCTGAGATCAAGTCTTGCTCTGCTGCACCGGCTTAAGGTCGAGGGTGCTTCCCAAGCAGCTGGGGTCACACCCAGCTCATCTCCCATGTGAGTTTGTGTGAGTGAGTTTGTGTATGAGAGTGTATGTGTGAGTGTGTGTGAGTGAGTTTGTGTATGAAAGGGAGAGTGTGTGAGTGTGTGTGAGTGAATTTGTGTATGAGAAAGAGAGAGAGTGTGTGTGTGAGTGTGTGTGTGTGTGTTTGTGTATGAGAGTGTTGTGTGAGTGTGTGTGAGTGAGTTTGTGTATGAGAAAGAGAGAGTGTGTGTGTGTGTGTGAGTGAGTGGGTTTGTATATGAGAGTGTGTGTGAGTGTGTGTGTGTGTGTGAGTGAGTGGGTTTGTATATGAGAGTGTGTGTGAGTTTGTATATGAGAGTGTGTGTGTGAGTGGGTTTGTATATGAGAGTGTGTGTGTGTGAGTGGGTTTGTATATGAGAGTGTGTGTGTGTGTGAGTGGGTTTGTATGTGAGAGTGTGTGTGTGTGTGTGTGTTTGTATATGAGAGTGTGTGTGTGTGTGAGTGGGTTTGTATATGAGAGTGTGTGTGAGTGTGTGTATGAGTGTGTGTGCGCGCCCCAGGGCTTCACGCTCACACTCAGGAAGTGCTCCCCTATTGAGCTGTACCCCAGTCCCAAGCAATGCTCTACTGATTTGGGTTTTTGTTGTCTTTTGTGTTCGATTTTGTGACAGAGTCTCATGTAACCCAGATTAGCCTCAAACTTGCTATGTAGCCCAGGCTGGCCTAGAACTCCCACTCTTCCAGCTTCCACTTCCTAAGTTCTGGATTGCAGCCCCTACCTGGCAAATGCTACCTAGTTCTCCAGCTGTATGAACTGCCCTGCGCTGATCAATAGGGGCCACCCAGAGTGGCCTTGAGGGACTGCTTGGCTGAATCCACTTACATCCCCATCTTTGACTAGGTTTGGGGATCCAGAGGTCTGGGGCAGAACTAGGGTTTGGAGAGCCCTGACTCTTTAATTCACCTCATCAGTGGCTGGGTGAGCTCAAGGGTTGTGCCTATGGGGGGAGATGGGGAGGGAGGCTGTCATATTAGCTGATGCTCCCAAAGTCTCTGAGCCACTGGGACCAGGTTCTGGAAGGCTCCAGAAACCCTCAGAGACCTCAGAACCCTTTTTCTCCAGCCACCAACCTCCCAGAGGCCCAGGTGTCTGGAACACACGAGTGTCAGCTTCAGGCTGGAGTGTGGCTGTCAGTATCTGCCGGCGTCCGAGTCCTGATGTAGTGATTTAATGGTGAATAACGTAAGTGTGGTTTGATACAAATAAATTAATATCCAATGAACCCTTGTTCTGGGGTCATTTGGTGCCAATTCAATCACAGAGCTGTTGATCCTGCCAGGGAAAGGTCACCATTCAGGGACGCCTACAATGTCTGCCTCTGCAGTTCAGGTCGGGTCAGGCTCTGAGTTTAGGTGGATGTCTCTGGAGAGACCTGGAGAAACACACTCTGCACTTGTACACTGTGTGGGAAGGAAAGGAATCCTGTCCTCTCAGTGACATTTTCCCGACTAGGGCAGTTCTGGGCAACCATCTCCTCTCTTGTGACTTTTCCAGAACGTTCCCCACTGTAGCCAGCATCTGTTGTGTTCTTGCATCCTCTGAGACACCGGCACATGTTAGCGAGAACACCTCCTTTTGGAGCTGAGACAAACATCTAGAAAGGAAATGTCTCCCTTGGTGGAGACACTGCCGAAGAGACAGTGAGGTAGACTCCACCCGGTGGGCAGGGAGCAGGAGGATGCAGGCCTCTCTGCCCTGGGACCCCCCAGTCCTGGTACTGAGGAGCTCTGGGCTGGTTTCAGGGCAGCCAGACACTCCCCAAACTGTCTCTCCGTTCATTTCCCTTTTTCTGACTTTACAGCTGCTTCCCCCCTCCCTGTCCCTTTCAACTAATTTCCCCCCCCCATTTTTATCTATTTACCTACTTACTGGGGAAGAGGGACACTGGTGTGGAGGTCAGAGGACAACCCATACACAGTTCTGCCTTTACCAGCTTTAAATGATTTAAAATAATTTACCCCTTCAAATGATTGAAAAGCTATGTGGGGTTTGACTTGGAAGGGTCCCAGTAGAAGGTTTCCCCATATCTGCCCCACTGTGTGCTGCCGTCATTGGTCCCACTGTGTGCTGCCGTCATTGGTCCCACTGTGTGCTGCAATCATTTGTCCTAGTTTCACATGTTGCATTTGAAACTGACATGAGGTAGCTGTGTTCACTCGTGCTCCTGACATGTAAGAACAGGTAAGGGGAAACCCCCCAGAGGCAGTCAGTGCAGGTAATCCTGGGGTGTCTCTGGTCAGGTGAAGGGATCTGAGATTCTGCTACAAGGAATGAGAAAGAAGAGGCTGGGGCCAGGGTCCTGAGGACAGACACACATAGTCCCTACCCAGGCAGAGGTCATGGTCAGGCGTGGGTGGGAAGGGGCCAGGCTGGTGAAGACCCTGCCCAGGAAAAGAAGGGAGAGAGGGTGGAGGAAGAGAGAAGAAGGGGAGGTGGTGGGGAGAGACAGAGAACAGGAGGGAGGAAGGACAGAGGGGAGCAGAAGTGGGGAGAAGGTGGGGAGGTTGCTGGTCTCCCACACACTGAACACAGTAGTCCCTAGCTTCAGATTGCAGAACTGGTCAGTTCACAGGAGGGAGCTCCTCAAGCCTCACCCTCTTCCTGGACCCTGTCTGGGACTGGAGACTAGACTGGGCTGAGCACGGGGTCACAGATAGCTCTGGCATCTCTCTCTCTCTCTCTCTCTCTCTCTCTCTCTCTCTCTCTCTCTCTCTCTCTCCCCCCCCCCCTCCCTCCCTCCCTCCTTCTCTCTCTCAGTAGGTTTTCAAGACAACAGTTTCTCTGTATAGTCCTGGGTGTTCTGGAACTCACTCTGTAGACCAAGCTGGCCTCAAACTTAGAGACCTGCCTGTCTCTGCCTCTGCTGAGATTAAAGGTGTGCACCACCACCCAGTTTCTTTCCTCCTTTTCTTCCTTCCTTCTTTCCTTCTCTCCTTCCTTCCTTCCTAATTAGCAGTCTTACTGATCCTATTTTTGCAAGCCCCATAATTAACCCATTCTGGTGCACAGTTTAGTGGCTTTGGTGTCTTTCCAAACACATGCAAACACCCCATAGTCATTTCCGCACCCGCAGCACGTTGGATGGAATGTAGGGGTACTGGAGATTCCCCCAGCCAGTCTCAGAACTGGCTTCTGGTGCATGGGGTTCCCCGCCCTGTGCTGGGCCCGTTGCTTGGCTATTTTCTATAATTTTTTTTAGGATGCAAAGTATTTTTTTTCTTTTTTTTTTCCGGAGCTGGGGACCGAACCCAGGGCCTTGTGCTTGCTAGGCAAGCGCTCTACCACTGAGCTAAATCCCCAACCCCTCTATAATTTTTTTAAAAAAGATTTTGTTTTATTTTATGTGCACTGGTGTGAGGTGTCAGATCCCTTGGAACTGGAATCACAGACCGTTGTGAGCTGCTGTGTGGTTGCTGGGATTTGAACCCAGGTCCTTTGGAAGAGCAGACAGTGCTCCTTAACCACTGATCCATCTCTCCAGCACTCTCTTTCTCCCTTTTTAATGTAACATAATTTAACTTTTTTTTTTAAACATAATTTAACAAGGTCTCACTATGGCAACTGTGGCTGGCTCGGAACTTGCTATGTAGACCAGGCTGGCTTTGAACTCACAGAGATCTTACCTGTTTCTACCCTCCTAAATGTTAGGATAAAAAGGCCACCAAGCCTGGCTTTATTTTCTCTCTTCGCTGAGCTCTTTGGGCTACTCCTGACCCTGTTCAGATGTGGAGATAAACACCTCGAAAACGTTGGGTACACAAGAGCCCCTCGGGATGTGTCCATGACTATCATGCTGACAGAGACCAGGCACCCCAGGGCCTGGGCTCTTCCAAACCTCCTTGCCGTATGTGTCTAGTATGGTCCAGGCTGTAGCTCCAGACTACAGGTGTTTCTGACCTCCAAGGTCCAGATGTATCTGAGGTCACTCTGGAAATGGCTGCCCCTTGCTTTCGTGAGTCTCTGTGTTGCTACCAACCCCAAGTCTCACTTCTTACCTCTCTTCTCCTTCTTGAAAGTCATTCTAGAGCGCTCGCCGATTCCTGACAAGCCCACGCTCACAGGTCCTTTGGGGATGGGACCTGAAGCACCTTACTTCCCAAGCTCAGCTCAGCTCAGCTGTTAACAAAAACCCAAGAGTGGGCTGGTGGAGCTTGTGACTGCTCTCTGCTCATCCCCACATGACCCTGCTCCTTGTGATGGCTCTGGCCTGCCCACCTACTCTCCAGAGTTCTCTCTGCATGAGGAAGTTCAAGGGAAGGGTGTTCATGGAGCCCGATTGCTGACCAGGCTGTGAAATAACCATGACACCTGCTTGTCCTCTCTAGAGTGGCATGGTTCTCAGGCTTCATCCAGAACCTGCTTCCTCTAAGGAACCGAGGAAGGCGTGAGTCAGAGGTGTCTGCATCAACTTCTGAACCCGGTCTTTTATTGTTTCTCTTCCCTCTCGCTATAGTCTTTGGCGCTGGACTTTGAGTTTTGGAGCAGGTCACATGGTTTGAAATAACTTCACAGCCCTTCCCGTCTGGCCCTGCCCACCGCAGCCTGTGGAGAAAGAGCCATTGGCAGTGCACCAGCCAGACTGGGAGACACCAGACTCCAGCCAGCTACAAGGAGGCCCCGAAGAAGCAACTCTGGGCACCTCTGGTGAGTAACTTGTTGGAGCCCTCTTGTTGCTGTGAAGAAACAGGTCACCTGAGCTCGTAGTTTAGGGGATCGGTCTTTCACTTGTGGGATGCGTGCCGGGGGGGGGGACAAGATCCGCTCACACTGTATCCACAGACAGGAAGCAGAGAGATGCAGCCGGCCTCCCCGTCTTCACTCAGTCTGGGATGGCAGCCCACAGACACGTATGGAGATTTAATTTTTAGACGAGTCTGAGTTCAGTCAAGCCCGTGATCAAGATTAGCTGTCTCAGGTGGACTGGGAGTTGTTCACGGAGACAGGACATCCCAGCCATCACTTTCTGTTTGTTATAAACCACCAAGCTTGACTTGATATGGTTTGGGGGCATCTGCGGAGCACAGCACAGGGCCAGATGAAAAGAATCAGAACCGTGGCGCTCTGTGAACCTGAGTCTGCTCCTACCTGTGCTTGGAGACTCACAGGGATGTCGGCAGGGCTGTATGTGCGATGCAGAAACCTAGAGTGGCCAGCGTTCATCCACGGAGTATCGGCTTTAAGCGCATGGTGCTCATGGTTTGATCTTCCACAGAGGCAGAAGCCGGCTACTGCAGTCACTGTAGCAACCATTATAAAATGGCTAAAGACTGGGAGGGGTCCTCTGAAGTGGGGAGCCCTTCCCAGTTCCCTCCTTGGTCTGAAAGCTGGTGGCTTTTTGCTTGCGTGACAAGACCCAGGCTGTGCATACCTTTTATGCAGCCACCGTGAGCCTCCCTCTGCTCCAGACTGGCCAAATCAGTCCTGGGTAAGCACTCTGGCCAGCCCTGTCCCCATGAGATCCTTTCTGCCCTTAGAACAGCAGCAGTACCACCAGCTGCTGGACACAGTGTCCAACTCTAAAGTTGGCTCCAGGACAGTTTCTTAACCTTACTTCCTTTTCTCCCCACTTTGTGTGTGTGTGTGTGTGTGTGTGCGTGCATGTGTGTGTATGTTTGCCATGCATGTGTGTGTGTGCATGTGTGTGCGTGTGCATGCATGTGTGTATGTTTGCCATGCATATGTGTGTGTGCATATGTACTCATGTGTGTGCATGTGTGTTGCTGAGGATGGAACCTACGCCCAGCACCTCAGCAGTGCTGGGTAAATACTGGAGCTTGTGCTCCCAGATCCTGACCAGCTTTTATTGTCACCTTGGGTTAGTGAAGTCCCCGGGCCATGAGCAGTGATGACTAATGTGGTTTACTGACACCAGGTGAGGCTCTCTGCCTGCCAGAGGTAAGGGGTGGGGGTGGGGACAGGGAGTGGGAAGTGAGCCTAGCATTGCTACAGGGTGTTCCTGCATTGCCACAGGGTGTTCCTCTGACTCCCTGAGTTGGATGTTGTTCCTCCGCCAGCAGTGTGGAGCAAAGAAGGCTAGAGCAGAAAAACTCCCTGGCCTCGGTCGAACGCCCGAGCACAGTCTTCGATTGCACCCCTATCCTGGCCTCTCGGAGTCCAGGTATGGCCGAACTGTGCCGCATGGATTCCACGCTGACTGCTCTGGACGAGGAGCTGCTCTGGGATATGCTGGAGAGTCACCGATGCAGGATCGTGCAGAGCATCTGTCCCAGCCGGCTCACCCCCTACCTGCGCCAGGCCAAGGTGCTGGGCCAGCTGGACGAGGAGGAGATCCTCCACAGCTCCCGCTTCACCAACAGTGCCATGAGAGTTGGTGAGTCCATTGCCATTAACCCCTCCTCGAGACACTGGGGTCACAGCTGAGCTCTCCCTGCCCTGCAGCCCAACAAGGTTTGTGCTGCAGCCGTGGGGCTGGGGGAAAGCTTCAACACCAAGGGTGGGTATGCCTGTTACCCTAACATTCCCGGTGACTGAGAAAGGAGGATTGCTACAAGTTCGAAGCCAGTAGAGACTGCAGTGTGGGACCCTATCAAAAAAAGGGGGAGGGGAAATGTAGCTCTATTTGTAGAAACCTTGCCAGCATACACAAAGCAAATGTGCACACATAACCCAGGCATTGTGGTGTGCACACATAACCCAGGCATTGTGGTGTGCACACATAACCCAGGCATTGTGGTGTGCACCCATTTCCTCTCCTTGTAAGCACACTTGGAGTTGGAATGTGTCTCTTTCCATTCTTAAATCTATTTTTTTGATAGAGATGTTGTCTCACGTACACTTGCTATGTGTCTGAGGATGAAGCTCCAGGACGACAGGTGTGAGCCACTTCTGGGTGACCGAACCCAGGGCTCTGTGCATGCTGCACGAGCATGCTACCAACTGAGCTGCACCCCAAGTCCCAGGACAGTCTGACCTGCGATCGATCACCTAATAACATCTACAAAGATCGTTTGTCCAAAAGGAAAAACTCACACAGGCACTGTCTTAGCTTGACATCTGTTGCTGTGATAAACACCATGACCAAGAGCAACTCAGGGAGGAAAGGGTTTATTAGGTTTATACATCTGAACCACAGTCGAACGTTGATGGTGGCCAAGGCAGGAACGGAAGCAGAGGCCATGGGTGATGCTACTTAATGGCTCGCTCCCCATTCTTTCCTTCCTTCCTTCCTTCCTTCCTTAAATTTTGTTTCATTATTTTATATATATATATATATATATATATGAGTGCCCTGCTACATATACATCCGTCTGCATGAAGAGGGCATCAGATTCCATTACAGATGGTTGAGAGCCACCATGTGGTTGCTGGGAATTGAACTCAGGACCTCTGGAAGAGCAGTCAGTGCTCTTAACCACTGAGCCATCTCTCCAGACACCTTTCTTATATACCCAGGACCACTTGCCAGAGGTGGCTTCATCCACAGTGGTCTAGGCCCTTTTACATCCATCATTAATGAGGACAATGTGCTGCAGGCTTGCCGACAGGCCAGCATGATGGGGACACTTCCTTAAGTGACATTCCCTCTTCCCCGATGACTCTAGTGTCTTGGGTTGACAAAGCTAACCAGCACTGGTAGGATTGGGGGGAGGGGCGCTGTATCTTGGGGATGTCTTTGCAATTCGTTCTTCTGGCCTGGAAGGCAGTATCTTCTCACTCGGAAGTGACTGAGGCCACTGGAGGTTAGAGGGTGAAGCACTGTTGACAAAGTTGACAAAATGCTCACTGCAAACGCAGGCCATAGAGGCCAGGTGACAGGTGGCAAGTATTGATGTCACAGCGTATATATACGTGCTGCTTTAGAGTATAAAAGAGATTGATCTGTAAAAAGGCTGGTGCTGGGGTTGGGGATTTAGCTCAGTGGTAGAGCGCTTGCCTAGGAAGCGCAAGGCCCTGGGTTTGGTCCCCAGCTCCGAAAAAAAGAAAAAAGAAAAAAAAAAGGCTGGTGCTCTCATGCACATGTGTACACACATACACATGCAACACGCATGCACATAGACACACATGCACATACATACACACATGCACATGTGTACACGTGCAACATACACAAACACACAGACATACACGCACACACATTCATGCACACAAACATGCACATGTGTACACGTATACACATGCAACACACATGCACATAGACACACATGCACACACATACACACATGCACATGTGTACACGTATACACATGAAACACACATGCACATAGACACACATACACACATGCATATGTGTATACATGCAACATACACATGCACATACACACACAGACATACACGCACACACAATCATGCACACAAACATACACACACACACACACACACACAGGAGAGAGAGATAAGAAGACAAAGAGAGACAGAGGCAGAGAGACAGAGAAAGAGACAGACAGAGTCAGAGAGAGGGAGAGACCAAGAGAGAGACAGAGAAGGGAGGAGAGAGCGAGAGACAGAGAGACAGAGAAGATGGCGAGCGCTCAGGATTGTAAGACTGTGTGTGCGCATGTCCCTTTATACCCAGCCTGTGGAAGAACGTTTTCTTGCCCCTCATAGGGATCCAACAGCTCTTGCCTCAAGTTGGTGATGCATGGATAAAGATAGGGAACCCAGAGGACTCCAAGCCCCAGCTCTCCACACGCTTTGGTGGCTCAGGCTGGATCTCTCTCTCTCTCTCTCTCTCTCTCTCTCTCTCTCTCTCTCTCTCTCTCTCTCTCAAGGGCACTTGCTGGATCTGCTGAAGGCCCGAGGGAAGAACGGAGCCATCGCCTTCCTGGAAAGCCTGAAGTTCCACAACCCTGATGTCTACACCCTGGTCACTGGGCTACAGTCTGACATTGACTTCAGCACCTTCAGCGGTGAGTGCTAGATCAGAGCCCACTAATACAGCACTTCCTCCCCGTTATGGTCTCTGGCCCCGGGCCTGGCACCATCCCAACTCACTGCACTGGGAGAGGGGAGGGAAGAAGAAGCCACAGGACTTGGGTGCTTCAAGGCCCACCTTCTATGAGGAGACTCTGGGGACGGAGGGCCGCCATGCACTCCAGAAGTGAAGGGCTGACATTCATTTTGCTTCCTTTTTTTTTTTTTTTTTTTTTTTTTTCCGGAGCTGGGGACCGAACCCAGGGCCTTGCGCTTGCTAGGCAAGTGCTCTACCGCTGAGCTAAATCCCCAACCCCGAAGGGCTGACATTCATGCTGCTTAAGGGGAGGTCTAGTGTCTCTCTTCCCAGGGCCAGGGGCAGGGAAGCCAAGACTTCTGCCAGGAAAGCACGAAAGGTTTAGCCTGGGGGCTGGAGAGATGGCTCAGTGGTTAAGAGCACTGACTGCTCTTCCAGAGGTCCTGAGTTCAGTTCCCAGCAACCATGTGGTGCCTCACAACCACCTGTAATGGGATCCGATGCCTCTTCTGTGTGTCTGAAAATAGCTACAGTCTATTCATATAAATTAAATAAATAGGGGCTGGAGAGATGGCTCAGTGGTTAAGAGCACTGATTGCTCTTCCAGGGATCCTGAGTTCAATTCCCAGCAACCACATGGTGGCTCACAACCATCTGTAATGGGATCTGATGTCCTCTTCTGGTGTGTCTGAAGACAGCAGCAGTGTACTCATATAAATAAAAATAAATAAATCTAAAAAAATTAAATAAATAAATCTTTAAAAAAAAAAAGGGCTTAGCCTGCATGGTGGGATATACAGTGGTGCTCAGGAGCTGACAGACTCTGGCCTTTCCCAGGGAGCTGCTGAAAGATTTGGGGGAACTCAAAGCAGCAGCTAATAAGCCATCTGTTCTGGGTCGGTGCGAAAGACACATTCATGTGAGTTCTGTCGGGAGACTTCCGTCTCTGCTGTGTTTTCCTTGGAGTTCCATGGAAATTGCTAACTTTGAATGCAGTCAGCTAGCTCATGGGGTGGGGGCGGGACCAGGGCTGGAGGAGAATGGCAGGGTCTCCCAAGGTGACAGAGAGAAATGATCACCCATCTGCAGGTCTCATGGAGACATCCAAGCTGACCGAGTGTCTGGCCGGGGCCATCAGCAGCCTGCAGGAGGAGCTGGCCCAGGAGAAGGCACAGAAGGAGGTTCTGCTCCGGAGATGCCAACAGCTGAAGGAACGCCTGGGCTTGGCTGAGGCCCACGCAGAGGGTCTGCGCCAGCTGGAGGTTGACCACGGACGCATGAAACGTGAGGTCAGCACCCACTTCCACGAGGTCCTGAAGCTGAAGGATGAGATGCTGAACCTGTCACTGCACTACAGCAACGCGCTTCGGGAGAAGGAGCTGGCAGCCACACGCTGCCACAGCCTGCAGGAGGAGGTACCTTCCCTGGGGGCTCACTAGCCAGGGAGCTGGGCAGCCAGCCTCTACCGTGACCTGCAGATCTCTGGGTTATCTTATGGGTGCTTCCTTCCAGGATGCCAGACCAATGCGGGGAGAACCAGGTTTCTCTTGGGCCTCTGAGCAAAAGAATAAAGAAGCCAGTGTGATCTGGCTGGGTAGTTTGGGGGTTCAGGACCCTGGATACACACAGACTCCTGGCCCAGGAAGGTTCCCTCTGCTTGGCTGAAGGATCCGGTTCCTGTGGCCCTTGGCATCCCTAACCTTTATCGGCTTGATTTGGCTGGCTTGGGGGTGGTGCTGTTTATTAATGAGTCCACATTCTCTCCGTCAGAGAGATGAGGGCAATGAAACCAGGGGTCCTGGTGGCCATCCATCTGACTATAGAGATGAGAGTGGGTACTTGGCCCCTTTGGTCTGCTCCCAGGGACCCAAGCCACGAGTTTAAGCACTGAGCCTCATCCTTAGCAAAGTAAGCTAAATTGCTCTCCCGGAAGAGACTGCTCAGTGGCTGCAACAGTTACTTTTCTGTCACAGTGATAAAAGAACAGGGCCAAAGCTAAGTTGCTCTCCCTAAAGAGAGACTGCTCAGTGGCTGCAATAGTTACTTTTCTGTTACAGTGATAAAAGAACAGGGCCAAGAGAAACACAGAAGGAAGGTTTGCCTAGGCTGTGGCTCCAGGAAGATAGGAGTCTATCAGAGCAGAGAGAGATGGTGGCAGAGAGGCCCGTGGTCAGGGCAGGAAGCTGACAGATCATAGCCTCAACTACAAACACGAAGCAAAGAGAGACCGGGAGTAGAGCAAGGCTCTGTACCCCCAAAGCCTGCCCCTGTTGACACACCTCCACCAGGAAACCCTGCACCTCCTAACCTCCCCCTAAATGGCACCACCAACTGGGACCGAGCGGAAGGGGACAGTTAGCATTCAAACTGTCATAGTGGCTAAGAGTACTCACTGTTTTTCCAGAACACCCGAATTCGGGTTCCCAAACCCATATTAGGCAGCTTATAATTCCTGCTACAGGGGGAATCTAATGCCCCTGACCTCTGTAGGCAACCACAATCACATGCACATGTCCACAAACAGTTAGATATATACTCAGATAAGTATATATAATTTAAAATAAAATAAGTACTATTAAGTGCCCCTTCTCATGAGGGCTGGGATTGCTCAGGAGGTGAACCCACGTACACCTCTGAAGGTCGGGGCTGAGGCTTTTCACATGCCAGCAGCAGCAGGAGCAAGGACAAGCTGCACCCGGCCAATGCTTAGTGGAGAAACATTTCCCATGATCATCCTCCCGCTTCCTCCCACACAGCTCTACCTGGTGAAGCAGGAACTCCAGCGGGCAAGCCTTGTATCTTCATGTGAAAGAGAATCTCTAGAGAGGTCCCTGAAAATGGCCAGCGACCTGGAGCCTGAAGGAGAGGAACTGAATCGGCTTAAGGAAGAGAACGAGAAGCTCCGCTCGATGACCTTCAGCCTGGTAGGTCTTGGTCCCTGAGGAGGCCAGATGTCTCCTGCTGATCTGCAGAGGCCTTGTCTTTAGCATCAGGGGGTGCCTATGGGCTGGGAGACTCCCTCCCAGGTGGTTTTGCTAAGGCAAGGTTCCTGGCTCATGCAATCCCTTCTCTTAGACAGGCTTTGAACTCAGGATCCTCCTGTCTCAGTATCCTGGCATGATAGACCTGCACCACCAGGTCAGGTTATGCAATCCTCTCTCATTCCTTCCTGCCTCCCTCTTTCCACACACCCAGATGGTGACAGCATTAAAAACCATGTCCCTAGATTAGCTTGCTCTGTGGGCTGATTTACTGAGACCACACTGAGCTGCAAGAGAAAAGGCCACTTGTAACAGCGGGCTCTGCTGGGCGGGGTGGTACATGTCTGCAACCCCTGCATGAAAGCCAGAGGCAGGTGATACCTTGGCTAAAACAAAATGAAAGGCTGAGGAAACCATAGAGATACAGAAATATGAATCTGTTCTGTCCATAAGACTTCCTTCATCCTTTACACGGTGACTTCCTAGAGCCTAGGAGCTGGGGACACTGAAGCCCTGGAGTTCTGAGAACACTTTACTCATCAGAGTGCATCAGGCCCCATTGCAGATGGTTGTGAGCCACCATGTGGTTGCTGGGATTTGAACTCAGGACCTCTGGAAGAGCAGTCAGTGCTCTTAACTGCTGAGCCATCTCTCCAGCCCCTCTTTTCTTTCTTTTTTTTTCTTTTTCTTTCTTTCTTTTTTTTGGGGGGGAGGAAGGGAGGTGGTGGTTCAAGACAGGGTTTCTCTGTGTAATCCTGGCTGTCCTAGAACTAGCTCAGTAGACCAGGCTGGCCTTGAACTCAGAGATCCACCTGCCTCTGCCACCACCACCCAGCTCCCTTTAATTCCTTTAAAATTGATGGGGAGAAGGGTTACTGGAGAGATGATTTGGTGATTAAGAGCACGTGTGGCTCTTGCTGTGGACCAAGGTTCTGCACCCACGTGGCAGATTATTAGCCATGTTGAACTCCAGTTCTGGGTGTTCTAGTGCTGCCTTCTGGTCTCTACAGGGTATTGCACCCACATGGTACACATACACATATACACACACAATCTCTTTGATAAATCATTCCTTCAGGGACTGGAGAGATGGCTCAGCAGTTAAGAGCACTGACTGCTCTTCCAGAGGTCTTGAATTCAAATCCCAGCAACCACATGGTGGCTCACAACCATCTGTAAGGAGATCCAATGCCCTCTTCTGGTGTGTCTGAAGACAGCTACAGTGTACTTATATATATAGTAAATGAATAAATCTTTCACCAGGTGGAGAAGGACATTCTAGAACAGAGCCTGGATGAGGCCCGGGAGAGCAAGCAAGAGCTGGTGGATCGTATCCACTCACTGCGGGAGAGAGCAGTGGCCGCGGAGAGGCAGCAGAAGCAGGTGAAGCAGTGGTGCCCTTCCTTTGAGTCATGACCCTTCATCTTGGGGTGGGCTCATTTGCAGGACAGACAGACAGACAGACAGACAGACAGATTCAATCATTAACACAGTCTGACTAAGTTTGCTATTCCATAGCCCAGACCTCATAGTCAGACAAGCAATGGAGAAACCCCAGGAGTGTGTCAAACTTAGGGACCACTAGAGCCCAGGATTTAGACAAGGGAAGACAAAGAGAAAAGAAGGGAAGGATAGGAGAGAATGAGCCAGGGGGATATTGCTTGTGTGTTTAAGAGCCATTAAACAGCCTGCAATTCTGCACACGTGCATGCACAATTGCTGACTATATCCAGTATGATTGGCTCTGTGGCTCTGTAGACCTGTTCTTCACTTGCCCTCTAAGCCCCCTGCCTCCTTTTCCCCCCACTTATACTCCCCCCTTCCCACCTAAATTCTAAGAGCCAATGAGCATCATGGGTGTGTTCTACAGTACTGGGAGGAGAAGGAACAGACCCTACTCCAGTTCCGGAAGACCCAGGTGGACTGTGAACTATACAAAGAGAAGATGACCATGCTTCAGGGCCAGGTGGCTGAGCTGCAGAAGGAACGTGACCAGGTATCGGAAGCCTTGGGGCACAGAGGGGAGGCGGCGCAGGGCAGGATGATTCTACACTGCCCCCTGCTGGTGTGCAGATGAGGCTCAGAGCTGCTGGCTCAGGATTCAAACTCCCCTTGCAACAGCACTGACACGGGCTCTCTGTTAGTCTCCCCGCCCTTTTTCCTGACACGAGACATAGACTGTCCATCCCAGATATAGGTTTTATTAAAATGTAGGTTTGCATATTCAGTGTGAGTCCTGGTTAGTGCACACTTGATGAGTTCACAGCAAGTGCCTACATCATGGGGGTGCCTTTTTCAGTTCAGATGTCTGGCTCTGTTGTCCTGCCCCAAACCACCCTTAACTATTCGTGTCTGTCTCTCCTGTCTTGGCTACAGGCGTACACAGCAAGGGACAGGGCCCAGATGGAGATTTCTCAGCGCCTGGTGGAGAAGGATGCCCTTCGCAGAAGAGTGTTCGAGCTGACGGAGCAGGTCTGCGAGCTTCGTACCCAGCTGCGCCGGCTGCAGGCTGAGGCCCCAGGAGGAGTGAGTGTCCCACCCCAAGATGGGAGGCTGGATAGTGGGGCTTATGGGGGACAGTGATGCACAGGAAATGTTAACTGAGCTGGAAAGACAAGGACAGAGTCCACACGGTCCCCCACAGAGCTGTCTGCCTTTTGTCAACTGTGGAGTTGTAGGGCTGAGTGCACAGGGTAGGACCAGTTTGCTTCTGCTTCTCTTCATGCTGACGTTACTGTGTCATAAAAAGGGAAGCTTGGGGGGAAGTTCTGGAACCAGGAAATCTGGGTGTGTTGTGACAGAAGAGGTGTCAAGATGCCCACTTTGTAGAGATGATATCCCCAAAGTCAAAAATCCAGGAGCTGAGTGACACTGACGCTGTGGTGAGGGACCTGTGAACTTGAGAGTTGTGTCACAATGCCTGCTTGGTCCCTTGGGCAGCATGGGTCAGGTTCTCTGGATAGACAAGACTGCTTAAGTAGCCATGGTCCAGGAGGGAGGCACAGTCAGAGTCTCTTCCTTGTCCCACACCTGCCTGTGTGTTCACGTGAGTATGCGAGCACATGTACAAGAGTGTGGGCATGTGTGTGCGTGGTCTCACGCAGTAGTCAGGTCAAGCAAGTTAATCTGCTACTAAACCATACACACCCCCAGTCCTTCTCCAACCTTTTAAAAAAACCTTTTTCTTAATCTTGGGAACAGACTCATTAAGTTGCCCAGTCTAGTCTTGAACTTGTAACCCTGCATCCTCAGTCTTCTCAATGGCTGAATGTACAAGCCTGGGTCATAAGGCCCATCTTACGATGTATACATATGCACAAACACAAATGCATGCATGCATAACACATACATAATACATATATATATGCATGCACACATACATAATACATATATACATGCATGCACACATACATAATACATGCATGCACGCACACATACATACATGCAAGATGGCTTAAGTAACAGCACTTGCTACCGAGCCTGACAATCTTAGCTCAATCCCATGATCCACAGGGTACAGGGAGAGACCCAACTCCTGCAAGTTGTCCTCTGAGGCACACCATGGCATGTGTAGATGTGCACGCATGCACCCACGCAAAGTAAATACAACCTACACATGCCATTTGGTAATATGTGTGTCCATACATGCATATATGTGTGAACATATACCTATTTTATGCACTGTGTATATGTGTCCATACACAGAAAAAAAAACTGGAAGGGCAGACACCTAAGTGCTAACCGCATATATATATATATATATATATATATTTTTTTTTTATGGGTATGTGTGTGATCATATGGTTACGTACCACATGCATGGAGACCAGAAGAGGGCGTCAAAGCCTCTGGACCTGGAGTGACAGATGGTCGTGAGCTGCTATGTGGGTGCTGAGAAGAGAACCTGGCCCTCTGTGAGAGCAGGCCTGATCCTGACCCCTGAGCTGTCCCTCCGACTGTAACTGCTCATTTTGGGTTTGGGGTGCGTTTGATGCCATCCTCTCCCAGTCTCTAATGGCTTCTTCACCCACCCTCATTTTCTTTGTAGCATGCAAATATGTACGCATATGTGTACCTATGCAAACATTACGCAGTTTATTATCTTATCCTAGCGCACAACATATTCTCTAAATTCTCTAGAAAGACTGAAACGCACTATTCTCAAGTCAGGGGGATCTCTTCTCCTTGAGAGTAATACTGAGAGAATAGAAAACACCAGAATTTCACCCAGAAGTTAAAATGGGAACCTGTGCGAGGTTGGGAAGGGGCATTGGGGGGCACAGGGGTTCCTAGAGCTAAGGGACATCTGGCCTCTTTGGAAGCCCAAGCAGGAAGCTGGAAACAGGGAAATCTGCCTCCGGGGGAAGCAGCGGCTTGTGAGGATGCATGCTGTGTGCCCACCAGATGACAGTGACTGCAGCTTCCTCAGCTCCACCGAGGTATGCACTCCTGACCCCCGACCCCCGACCCCTGACCCCTGACCCCTAGCCCTGACCTAGGTCCCTGCTCTTTGCTGCATCCAGCCCAACACATCATCAGGGCTAAGATATCTCTGGGAACCTTATCCCCATAGAGAGAAATTGATACCACTGAGTGTTTCAAACAAGAAATCTACTCCCTCGTGGTTCCAGGAGCTGGAAACTCAAAATCAAGGTGCCAAAGAGGCCATGCTTCCCCAGACTTTGGAGGAGGAACTTTTCTTTTCTTTTCTTTTCTTTTTAAATTACACACACACACACACACACACACACACACACACACACACACTGTAGCTGTCTTCAGACACACCAGTAGAGGGCATCAGATCCCATTACAGATGGTTGTGAGCCACCATTTGGTTGCCAGGATTTGAACTCAGGAAGAGCAGTGAGTGCTCTTAACTGCTGAGCCATCTTTCCAGCCTGAGGAGGGCCTTTTCTTTTTTCTTTTCTTTCTTTTCTTTCTTTTCTTTCTTTTTTTTTTTTTCCGGAGCTGAGGACCGAACCCAGGGCCTTGTGCTCGCTCGCTAGGCAAGCGCTCTACCATTGAGCTAGATCCCCAACCCCAAGGAGGGCCTTTTCTATCTCTCCAGCTTTGCTTCCCCAACAGTCCTTAGCCTGCAGTCACGTCTCTCCGATCTCCTCTGTCATAGTGTGGAGTTCTCCAGATCTCCTTGCATTGGTTCTCAACCTTCCTAACACTGGGACCTTTAATACAGTTCTATTTTCATTGCTACTTTATAACTGTAATTGTGCTACTGTTGTGGATTGTAATGTAAATTTGTAGACTGAGGTTTGCCAAGGGCATTGAGATCCACAGGTTGAGAACCACTGGCTTAGAGGGCATATCAGGCAGTTTCCCTGAGATTATCAACTTAAATGGAAACCAGCTGCTTGCGTTCTCAGTTCAGAGGTTTCCCCCACGGATGTTCAGGCCCCATCACTCAGGCCTGTGGTGGTGTGGTGGGGCAGAACCTCCCAGCACTGCAGCTGGGAGAGCAGGGAGAAAAAGAGAGACAGAGAAAGATAGAGAAATGCAGAGGGGGGGCCACAAAGACAGGGACACACACACACACACACACACACACAGAGAGAGAGAGAGAGAGAGAGAGAGAGAGAGAGAGAGAGAGCAGCCCCCTGAGAAATTAAATCGTGCAACAGATCTGATCTAGTATAAGGGGGTTTATTTGGGGGAAGGAAAGGGAGTAAAGAAGGAGGCAGACAGATGGGAGCAGAGCCATGAGGGCAGTGAAACAGAGACAGAGAAGGACAGAGAAAGGGAGGGACAGAGAGACAGAGAGAGGGAGAGAGAAAAAGAGGGGGAGGGAGGCAGAAAGAGGGTGAGGGAAAGAGAGGGAGAGGAAGAGAAAGAGAAAGGGGGAGAGAGGAGTGGGAGGGAAGTAGAGAGAGAGAGGGAGGGAGAGGGTCAGAGAGGGAAAGAAAGGGAGAGGGGGAGAGGGAGAGGGGGAGAGACAGAGAGAGAGGGAGAGAGAGGGAGTGAAGGAGAGAGAGGGAGAGAGAAAGAGGGGGAGAGGGAGGCAGAAAGAGGGGAGAGAAAGAGAGGGAGAGGGAGAGAGAGGGAGAGGGACAGAGGGACAGAGGGAGAGAGGGAGAGAGGGAGAGAGGGAGAGAGGGAGAGAGGGAGAGAGGGAGAGAGGGGGAGAGGGAGGGAAGGAGAAGGAGGAAGGGAGAGAGAGAGAGAGAGAGAGAGAGAGAGAGAGAGCAGAGTAGTTCTGGAGGCTGCGGGTAATGGCAGCAGGTATGACTTAAGTTGTTGCTAAGTCCCTGGGAGGAGCCTAGGGGAATCACCTGTAAGCCAACAGAAACAGACAGGGAGACACAGACAAACAGACAGAACCTGACTTAATATCTCCTTCAGGGACACCCCAATGACCTAACTAACTTCCTTCCATCGGCCTCCTAAAGTTTCAATTTCCCAATAGCACCACACCCACAGACAAGCAAGCCTTCAGCATATAATCTTGGGGACATTTAAATATCTAAACCACGACAGGGAGACACCAGTGGATTTGCAGGCCACCCTGACGCAGTGTGATTATCTTAGCTTTGGTTTCACCCGTAAAGCCCCTACTTTCAAACGAGGTCACACTCAGAAGTTGTTGGGGGACCTGGATTTCAGGAGACACTATTCTACCCGGCTCCAGGGTCCTTGGAATATGAGACCCACAGTGTCCACCTTTGTCCACCTTTGTCCACCTTTGGCCTTTGGCAGACGAGAGGCGGTCTCTTCACAGTTGCCATGGAAGTTGCAGGTGCTCAGGGTATGATGGCAGTGCCACTACTGGGGGGTCTTATGAGTTGGAATGGGGATGAGAGGCAGGTGGACATGGAGTCCCCTTGCCACCTCCTGAGGAGGGTTTCATGCTCCCTTCCTAGCTGACCCCAGCAGTGTCCCCACATAGTCCAGGCATCTGCAGAGAAGCCAGACTGTATGCTCATTGGCTCTTGGAAAACTGGGGATGGAGAGGGAGACTCCACATTCCAGCCCGAACCCCAGAGGCCAATCAAAACCACATCTTCGGGGCTGGGGATTTAGCTCAGTGGTAGAGCGCTTACCTAGGAAGCACAAGGCCCTGGGTTCGGTCCCCAGCTCCGAAAAAAAGAACCAAAAAAAAAAAAAAAAAACAAAAAAAAACAAAACAAAAAAAAACACATCTTCTAGCTCCTGCGGTGTTTCCTTTGGGGTTGTGGCCAGAATGGGGAGGAACCTTAGGACTCAGCACTGACTCCCAATCCGCCTCCCTCTCAAATACCTGAGTGGGATCACCTCCCCTATCTAGCCCTCCCCCACACCCTAGGATGTGGCCATCTTGGCTCCAGCTCCCTCCCACAGTGCTAAGTTGATGCTAGGTTGGTTACTCACTCTGCCACACCCTCCTCCAATGGGCTCCTCTGTCACTCCCTCCAGGAAGTCTGCCATACCTGTGCACTTACTCACTGATCCCCGCTTTCCCCAGTGATCAGCCCGCCCCCACACCCCGGGCGGCGCCTGTCCTCAGGATAGAGCTACTGTAAGGATTCCCAGTGGGTGGACCTAGGTCATCTCAGCGCCTGCCCAGAACTGGGCCCAGTCTGACCCTTCTCCCCTCACCAGTCAGTAACTCCCTCCTCCTTGCTTTAGATGCAAAATGGTACACCAAACACACAACCCAGGGAGTACACAGTAGGCACTCAACCGCTGTGACTTGATGTCCTCCTCCTCTGCTTTTCTTTCCGGTGCCGTCACCCTCTGCCCACCCACCCTCCACCAGTCCCGGCTGTGGTGGGACCTGAATTCCACATCCAGCCGGGAGCAGATGGACAGCTTCCGCTCCAGCAGCCCCATGCCTCCCAGCCAGCAGTCCCTCTACAAACGGGTGGCAGAGGATTTTCTGGAAGACCCTGAGTCTCTAAGGTAGAACGTGGTACAGGCTTGGGGTCCAGCCTGCAGGGGGTGGCAGCGTGGTGCAGGGCTTTGGGCACTGCAGCTCAGGAAGGTACTGGGAGCTCTTTAAGGCCTGGGCTGGAGTGAGCTGTGCTATCTGTGAGTGTGAGCTAGCTAGCTTCCTGTGCTCTGTGACAGCCTCCCAGAAGTCCTCGAGGTGCGCCTTCAAGGGGCTACGCTGGACGACACAGACACAGACCTGGAGTTTGAGATGTTAGACGGAGCCGGTAAGCATTGCCACACACAAGGATCTCGACAACATGCTCTCTTCCTCGGCCATAGGGAGTCTAGTGAGATAGCCTGGAACTCGACCTCTGACCTTGGCCTCTCTCTAGTTGAGGCTATCCAAGCCCAGCTGGGCTGTTGTCTTTTTAATTCTCACACAGAGTCCGAGAGGGTTGTTTCATAGCCACACAGGCTCAGCATGTGTGTTCAGGTAGCCACAGACATGTGTGTTTTCCTCCCCATTGCCTGCCCTGTGAGCAAACACTAAGAAGGCAGCAGGCATGGGTGCTCGGTGACCAGCAGAGACATCTGTCTGATACAGGCTGCGTCTCACAGGGGCATTCCTTCTCTTGGGCACTAGTTCCCAAGGCTCTCCTCATTTCTTATACCTGTAACTGAACTGGCCCTTTGTGATTGGCATTGGCACGTTTCCGCCTCACACCTGAGGCACACCTGGGGGCACACCTGGAGCACACCTGGGGCACACCTGGGGGCACACCTGGAGCACACCTGGGGGCACACCTGGCTCTCACAAAGGTGCTTGGCACCAAACCAGAATTCACCCCATAGCCACCAGAGGGCGAGAGAGTACCTTGAATTGTTCAGCACAGTGGACCAGAAATCCAAACACTTGCCAACTTCTACCTCAGGTTTACACAGTTACTGAATCAAATTCAAACACATCTGGAGTGTTACCTCAATTTAATTTGCCTTTTAATATAGTCAAATGGTTTCTTGCTTGTGATCTGGGCTAAGACTATCTGTGGGTGGCACCTGTTAGATTTCCACCCGATCTTGAGATAGGAATAGGATACCCTGGGTCCTAGGTCACAGAATACAAATTTAAATGCTGTATTTGGGACTGGAAAATGACTCAGAGGGTAGTGCTTGCTGGGTGCAAATGAAGGCCTGATCCCCAGAATCCACATCAAAGCCAGGCACGACAGCAGGCATCTATAAGCCCAGCACTAAGGAACTGAGATAGGTAATTACCTGGGCTTCTCTGACCAGCTAGGTTAGCTAAAATGAAGAGCTCTGCTTCTGTGAGAGAGGCTGCTTCACAAAATAAGACAGAAAGTGATAGAGAAGACAACTGACACAGACTTCTGGGGTACACACACACTCACACACACACACACACACACATAACCATGCACACACACATCCATGTGCACACACACACACACACATAACCATGCACACACACATCCATGTGCACACACACACACATACATAACCATGCACACACACATCCATGTGCACACACACACACATACATAACCATGCACACACACAACCATGCTCACACACCCATGCACACACATATGCACAAGCACACACACCACACACAGAGAGACAGAGACAGACAGACAGACAACTCTGGATATGAAGACACACACATGTAATCTCAGTCCTTGGAAGGATGGAGAATTCAAGGGCTACATAGTGAAACCATTTCAAATTAATTAATTTTTAATATGCTAGAGCTTGGAGAGCCCCAGGGAGCATCTAATATGAGGATTCACAGGCCTAGCAGAGCCAGCGGGGAGCTGGTCAGTGCCAGGGAGCAGGCCAGGGCTGTGCCAGATTTGAGGCTCCCTTTTTAAAGTCTATGTGTGTGGGTGTTTTGTCTGCATGTGTGTCTGTGCACCCCATGCATGCTTAGTGCCTACAGAGGTCAGAAAAGGGTGTCCACCCCCTGGAGTGGGAGTTACAGACAGGTGTGGGTGCTGACAATTGAATTCTGATCCTCTACAAGAACAAGTGCTCATAACTACTAAGCCTTCTCCCCAACCCTTAGATCTGATCCTTAATTGAATTCAGAAATCTAAATGTTAGAATTCTGTCTCTTCATCCTTAAGATATTGGCAACTAGTTCAGGTATGGCAGAATGATGCAGGCACCTCCCACCTTGGAAAGATGAAATTGCATAACTGAGCACAAAGAGAGACCTCAGGAAGGGGCTGAACCAGGCCTGGGCTACCTGAGGCCAGCAGGGAGGGCTGAGTGCACAGCAGGGGAAGAAGAGCAAGAAGATGGTGGGCTCAGGCTCAAGCTGCAATGAATCTCACTTCCTTCCAGACCTCTCTCAGACAGAGGACAGCCTGCAGGGGTCTTCCAGAAGCCTGAATGTCTCAGAAAGGTGAGGAGCATGTTGGGGACACCCACTGAATAGAGAACCAGAGCCTGGAAGTGACAGAGCAGAGTGTGACCGTGGGGAGTCACAGCCATCTCCAGAGCAGAGAGGAGAATTCCAGAATCTGGAGCTGCTCCAACCTCTGTGCTCAGGTTGTGTCCATCTGCCCACAGCAGCGTCCCTGTGAGGCGGAGGCCAGCCCGCAAGATCCTAAGCCAGGTCACAGTGCTGGCGTTCCAAGGGGACGCGTTGCTGGAGCAGATCGGTGTCATTGGCGGGAACCTCACAGGGATCTTCATTCACCGTGTCACCCCTGGCTCCGCAGCAGATGAAATGGCCCTGCGACCCGGTACCCAGATCATGATGGTGAGCAAGAGAGGGACACCATGCCGAGCCAGGCTTCCCGGCCAGAGTTGGGGTGTTTGGCGGGAGGCAGAAGTCTGGCTCTGACATGGTCTCAGGTCTGTTCTGGGTTGATGGAAAAGGCCACACCAGTCTATAGAGGGTCATGGGAGGGACACTGAGCCCCCTTCTCAAGCCAGACAGTCCAGACCCCCCAGAGACTGGAAACTGTGAGAATTCCACAGGGGTATATCAATTCTGACTTTGATACTGTTCCATTGGTGAACTTGGTGGGTGGGGCTCATATCTGTCAGACAAGTGATCTAGTAATGAGACACACCCCATCCCTGACCAGACTTCTTAGCCATCCTGATGGCTTCGGCTGTATGGTTTGTTTACTCCGATGACTTTATTGTCATTCTGTCTATGTGCAGGAGAGAATGTAGGCATGACATAAAATTCGTTGCCTGAACTATTTTTTTTCTTTTTTTTTTTTTTCTTTTTTTCGGAGCTGGGGACCGAACCCAGGGCCTTGCGCTTGCTAGGCAAGCGCTCTACCACTGAGCTAAATCCCCAACCCCCTGAACTATTTTTATGCTCAGATCTGGATAGCACACGAATATACACATAAACATAAAACAAAAATTATTCTTATTAAGTGAATGCATGTGTGTGGCCCAACAGCCTGATTTCCTTCAACTGTGTATGTGTGTGCGTGCATGTATGCATGTGTGGTGTGCACTCGAGAGTGTGGCTGCATAGATGTATAGCGTACGCGCACACACACACACACACACACACACACACACACACACACGGATATCAAAGGCAACTTTGGTTTCCTGTTCTCTCCTTCTACCTTGCCTCGAAGCGGGCTCTCTCTTCTGAAAGACGTTTATTTAGTTGGGTGTGTTGGGGTGCACCCTTAATCACAGCCCTTAAAAGGCAAAGGCAGGTGGGTCGCTGTAAATTGCAGGCCAGCCTGTTCTACAAACTGAGACTCTTGTCTCAAACGAACACATTTATTTATTTACTTACTTATTTGTCTGTGTGTCACGGAACATGTGTGGAAGCTAAAGGACAGCTTGCCGGAATTGGTTCTATCCTCCCTTCATGTGGGTCCTGGGGACTGAACTGAGGTCCTCAGCCTTGGGGGTGAGTGCCTTCACCCACTGAACCATGGGGCTGAACCTGGGGCTTTCTCTTCCTCTCCCTCCTCCTTTCTGTCTTCCTCCTCCTCCTCCTCTCCCTCCTCTCTGTCTTCTTCCTCCTCCTCTCCCTCCTCCTCTCTGTCTTCTTTCTCCTCCTCTGCCTTCTTAGGGTTTTGCATGTTTGATGTTTCATTTACTTTTGTCTTTTTTGTTCTTTTTGTTTATTTTATTCTGTTTGAGACTGGGGTCTCTCTGCATAGCCCTGGCTATCCTAGAACTCACTCTATAGATCAGGCTGCCCCATGTGCTGGGACTAAAGGTGTGAGCCGCTACTCCTGGCTTTCCTATCTTATTTCTGCCTCTTGCACACTCACTCTCTGGTGAGTTTCTGAGCTCTGGGTCACTCCCTTTTCTCGCCTCACACCTCCATGTAAAAGGAGATTACAGACGCACAGTAGGGCATCCAGCGGTTCCCTGGGTTCTGAGGGTTGCCTGTGCAGCAAATGTCTTTACCCAACGAGTGTCTCCCCAGCCCCAGAAGCAGAATTGTTCAATGTCAAAACTTTTAAATGATTTTTTATTTTAAATTTTTTTATTATGTGTATGGGTGTTTTGCTGACACGCCTATGTATTGCTTGTGTGCTGATAGCCATGGAAGTCAGAAGAGGTCATTGGATGTCCTGAAACTGGAGTTACAGACAGTTATGAGCCACTGTGTGGGTGCTGGGAACTGAACCCTAGTCCTTTGGAAGAGGGGCCAGTGCTGTTAAACACTGAGTCATCTCTCCAGTTTCTACCTTTATTTTTAACTGTGTGTTGTGTGTGAGAGGGGTGTGTGCAAGGGGCATGCAGAGGCCAGAATCAGACAGCGGATCCCCTGGAGCTGAAGTCATAGACGGTTGTGAGCTGCCATGTAAGTGCTGGGAACAGAATCTGGGTCCTCCGTAAGAGCAACAAGTGCTTTAAGCCTTTTAGAAATATCACCCCATCCCTGAGGCTCACCTGCTGGCCTTAAGTGTAGAAAGGAACACGGCAGACCACCTGGGCAGGGGCATTCCCTTCAGAACAGGGCGTCTACAGTGAAGCAAGAGCCCCTCATTCTTAAGAAGCCCGCATGCTCCTCATACAAGGACATCCCCCGCGCCTCTCTACATACAGTCACTGTGAGAGTACAGTCCTAAGACTGAGGAGCTAACCCTAACCCATTCACAACACAGAGACCCTCTAAGGCGTTTGAGAGGCAGTCACATCATCCTGGGGCAACTCCCAGCTGACTGTCTAACATGTACCGTAATACACATATACTCACACAGAAGAACGTGGCTTCTTAAACCTAGTCATGTGATGAGAGAGGCAGCAGAGAACCTGCACCTCAGGGCTTCACGGCTGGGGAGGTAAAGGCGGAGCACTGCACCTAGAGGATCAGCGATGCTGTGGGGTCCGAGTCGAACCTCTTCCAGGACTTGAATGAGACTCATGGAGGCAGTGGTTGATGTAAAAGCAAGAGGAATTTAATTCCAAAATCTTGGGGTCCTTGCACTTCAAGGGAGACGACCCCAAGCAGACTCTGACAGGGAGTTATACTTGCAAACAACTGGGGCAGAATTCAAACAATGGTAACTAGGCAGGGTACTATGCGCATTCAGTGGATCTAAACAACTTTCAGATCAGACTCAGTCTACCTTTCAAGACTTTCCCAAGGCAGGTGGGGGGTCGGTTGGAAGCCACAGGTAGCTTTCTGTGACAGTTTGACTTGTAGTCGGTCTAGGAACTAAACCAGCTTTTTTCTTCCTTGTGCTCAGAGGTTTGTGGTGGGAATTTTCCCACTGGCCCCAGATTGGCCCCAAACTCTGGCTTTCTCAATGCCACTCAACAATCTTGACACAGAGCAGGCGGGCCCCAGACATACAGAACACTGATCTTGAATGATCCAGAATGTTCTGGAACCTTCTGAAGCCCATTTTCAACAGAGGAAAGTGGTTAGGACGAAGAGGCTATCCTCAGCAGTGGAAAGTTCAGGGGTGGGTTGATGGGCGGCTCTTCAGGCCAGGAATGTGTAGAAGTACAGGTGAGCATGTTGGTGCTGTAACAACACTATCCCTACATTGTAGCTGGTCTTCGCTACTTTGTAGCTTCCTCTTTTCCCCATCTTTTATCCCCCAGGTTTCACACCATAACACTAGCTAGGAGAGAAACAAGGAGAGGGGAGGGGGAGGGGAGAGAGGGAGAAAGAGAGAAAAAGAGAGAGAGATCTGCATCTAATTTCTTTCCCTCTGTTTCTTCTTTGAGCATGTCTTAAAACAAACTACAACCAACACTCCTGAACGACCACCGACAACCTCTCCCACCATGTCAGGGCTCTAGCCTTTATATACTCTCTGAAGTTTCCAGAATTCCAAACATCACACCACTGCAGAAACTATCTGCAGCTGGCAAAACGGTGCTTCTCCTAGAACACGAGGCAAATCTTAGTCAGCTGCTGCGGACAGTCTGAAGCAGCCCCACACCCCCATACCTGGGATTAAAAGGAAAACACTTTCTTATAACATTTCCAGCATTCCAGAATTCTCATTCCACTACACACAGCTTGTGACAAGCTGATAGGCCACTATAGGGGAAGATACGTGGGTGCCTGGGGAAGGCCAAGGGGTCCTCTGAAGTCTCCTACCCCCAGCCCGCCTCGGCTGCCATACTGTGTTGGTGAGAAGCCCACCTTTACTCCTTGCCCTCAGGTGGACTACAAACCTACCAAGCCATCATTAAGGGCCACTCTGGAGAATACAACGCTGGAGCAGGCTGTGGGCCTTCTCCGGAGGGTGAATGGTTCCTGCTACCTGTCTGTGAAGATCAACACTGAAGGTACAAACACCGCCCCACACCTGCTCAGCTCTTGGTCCCCTCTGGGACCCTGCTGTACCCCAGAACCCAGGCCTACCAGGAGCTAAGGCAGTCTGGCCAGGCTCTCCCTGAATTCCTCAGATTCCGAAGAACCCGAAACTTCCCTCCATCCCATAGGATGGCTTCCATGACTTTTCCCTCCCACCTCCACATTCTGGAATCTTCCCTGTGTAAGTTCAGAGTCTGGGATCATCAGCCACTGACTTCTCCTTTTATCAGGTTATAAGAACCTCATCCAGGACCTAGATGCCAAAGTGGTAACATCTGGTGATTCGTTTTACATCCGGGTCAACATGGCCATGCAGAGGAGAGGGGAGGGAGAGTTGCATGCTCACTGCAATGATATTCTGCATGTCACCGACACCATGTTCCAAGGCCGCAGTTGCTGGCATGCTCATCATGTGAACCCCTACACCATGAAAGACATGGAGCCCGGCACCATCCCTAACTATTCACAGTGAGTAGCTGCTGGCTGGCTCCGTACCACCCCACAGATGTCCCAAGGATAATATCTGCCTCCGGCCCTGGGAGGAAGCAGAGAGACCTTCCAGAATCTTCCCTGTCCTATAGCAGAGTGTCTGCCCAAGAAGAAAGAGTGGAGGAAAGGTTTTACTTGAATGCATGGGGTCTGTTGGTGGTAGGTGCCTCTGTTATATACTCTGGTTGCCCATCAGCCCCCACTGGGACCAGTGTAGGACAATTAAATTCGCATGTCCTGGCCTGGTGCCTGGGAGATATTTTCAAGGCTAGAGTCTATAAGCCCCAGGGTGGAACACCCCTGCTCCCTGCCTCTCTTGTCCTTGAGACAGCTCAGGCTGTCAGAGCCTCTCTTCCTTCATTTGCTCAGGGCTCAGCAGCAGCTCCTGGCCCTCATCCAGGACATGACTCAACGGTGCACAGTCGCCCGCAAGGTGAAGCTCTGGCAGAAGGGTATGGTCTCCCTGGGGTGGGCCGGAAGGGAGCAGGGTCCTGTGGAAGGGAGGAGTGTGGACCACTGAGCGGAGCAGGGCAGCATCTGGACCCTGTGTTCCCCCACAACGCCCCCGAGGCCAAGGGCCCTTGGAATTGGCCACGTGAACACACCAGGCCCAATTTTAGAGACAACCCCCCCCCCCTTCCTCACTTTCCCAGTCTTCTGTCACCAACTCCCTGTTCTTGTTTCCTCTGAGGTCGGGCACCTTGTTCTCTTGGGACACAGAACACCTTTCACTCTGAGCACCCATCTGTCCCTGAGCAAGGTGCTATGATATTCCCTGCCCGGAGCACAGCAATGCTAAATCGGGAGAGGGCCTGCTCTTCTCTCTGCCTTTTGCGCCCTACCCTTCCCTGCAGAGTCCTACTGCCTGAGGCCCCTCCCCTGCCTCTCACCCCTGGTGTGGGGCCTGGGAAGCCCGGTTGCTCCGTGGCATAGCCGGATCGTTCGTTCGGAGGCTGTTCTGGATTTGCTTAGGTGGCAGGATGCTGAAATAGGGAGGGGTTGTAAGGCTCCAAACCCAGTGCCGATGGCCGAGCCTCCTCTCTTCCCTGTCTCCCTGTTCCTCCCGTGACAGCCTCCCGGAGGACCACAGAAGTTAGTGCGGATTGTCAGCGTGGACAAAGCGGCCGTCAGTCCTCTGACTTCATCCTTTGACCAAGGCCAGGAGGATTCTGGCAAGGAGGAAGGTGAGGCCTGGCCGGTTGGCATAGGGGTCATGTGGGCATTGGGGGGTCAGTTCTGGACAGTACCATCAAGGTGGTGTCTCTCACTCAGGCCAGAGGCTGGTGTTTGTCTGTATAGATGTCTTGCCCGCGTGCATGTAAGTATGTATGTACACTAAGTGCATGCAGTGCCCCTGGAGGCCAGCAGAGGGCATCAGATCCCTGAACCCAGGTTTCTGTGGAAGGGCAGCCAGTGCTCTTAACAGCTAAACCATCTCTCCAACGTCCCGAACCCCAACCCCAAGCTGTGTTTTACGGTCATACTGAATATCTACACACCTTCTCAACAGCAGCTGAGCAACACGTTTGATGTCTTCTAAACGGCCATGCCTCGCTCTGAGGCCTGACCCAGTGAAACTATACAAAAGCTACTAGCCCACAGATGTGCACAGGAACAGTAAAACCTACCAAATGCCCAGCATTCTGTAAGGAAGGTCACTAGGTGATCCGTGTACACATGCAGTCACGCTAGAGGTCTGACTGGGGTAGGCCCCACGGGTAAAAACTGCAAAATGAAGTTGATCAGAAGCGAATCTGGTAGTAGAGAAATAATTAATTTCCTTTAAGACAGTTTCAGAGTGTGATCTAAGGTGGGTACTGGGGCTAAAGAGATGGCTCTGCTGTTAAGAACACTTACTGCCCTTGTAGAGGGCCCAGGGTTGGCGACAACATCCAAATTAGACAGCTTACAACCACCTGTAACTCCAGTTCCAGTGTCCAATGCTGTCTCCTAGGCTCTGCAAACATTGGTGCGCGCGCACACACACACACACACACAAGCACCAAAACATATAAAATAAAATCTTTTAGAAAATAAGGTTGATATGGAAAACAGGAGTAACCCAAATAACCCAGGGCCCAGGAGGGAGGAGACTGAGGACCCTGAGGTCTGAGGGGCAGGGCTGAACAGAAGGTGAGGATGAGGAGAAGGAGCGTGGGGGCGAAAGGCAGGGCCCCTTATACCCTTCAGGAGGAACCAGGCTCCTCCAGTCCTCAGAGGCTCGTCCTGAAGAGCTGTGAGCTCTGGAGCAGCTGAGCCAGCACACACAGTCGGCAGCATCGAAGCTGAGAATGTCCCCCATCCGGCTCTCCGGGGAGAGAGGGGTCAGGGACACAGGTGGGAGGTGTTCATAACCTCTGTCCTCGACAGGTGGTCCCAGCGTGTGCTTCTGGCCAGAAAACTGCTTTACCCTGGCACCTTACACCCTGGTGCACCCCCATAGGCCTGCGTGGCCCCGGCCTGTGCTGTTCGTGCCCAGAGTAATTGGGAAGATCCTGGGCAAAAAGCTGTGTCTCCTCCAAGGTTTTAAGCAGTGTTCAGCAGGTATGTGCTTCCCCGTTGAGTGAGTGGCCAGAGCAGGTGACCCTAAATTCAGAGATACCGTGTCTTACTTAGGGTCTGATTGCTGTGAACAGACACCATGACCAATGTAAGTTTTATAAAGAACAACATTTAACTGGGGCTGGCTTACAGGTTCAGAGGTTCAGTCCATTATCAAGGCGGGAGCATGGCAGCATCCAGACAGGCATGGTGCAGGAAGAGCTCAGTTCTACAACTTCACCAGGAGGAAGCCAAGAACAGATTAAGCATCCCCAGGCAGCTAGGAGGAGGGTCTCCAAGCCCCACTCCAGTGACACACTTCCTCCAATAAGGCCACACTTTCTAACGGTGCCACTCCCTGGGCCAGGCATATGCAAACCACCACACACTATAACAAAGGGCCACAAACTGGAACACTGAACTGTCTCATGGTTCCTGGGATTTCTGACCTCAGGGCCTCAGCAGGGCCCTGTTCTCTGGGGGCTGCAAGCTGTGGGTCCTTCCTGGTTCTTTCAGTCCCTTAGGCATTCGGGAAGTCCCCACTCCCATCTTGGCGTTGGTCATCGCTGCCCTTTTCCTTCTGTGTCTTTGTCTACACATGGCCTTCTTAGGGTCTATCGTAACCCAGTGTTGCCTCACACAGAGGCCCTCTTTCCATAGAAAGTCCATTCTGGGTTCTTACGGGCACGAGAGAGGTGGGTCACTACCTCTCCCTCCAACACAGGCACGTTGAAAACAGATGTAGTTAGCACGGTATCATGGCTCAAGGGCTCTGTCCATCAGCCACAGGCAGCTTCTCTTTATTTACTTAGAGGTTTTTGAGACAAGGTTTCTCTGTGTGGCCCTGGCTGTCCTAGAACTCACTCTGTAGACCAGGCCAGCCTTGAGCTCAGAGATCCAACATGGAGGCTTCATGAAAGTGCTCTCTGATCCCCAGGCCTGTGGGCTCGGGAAAGGCTGACAGGGCTAGGTTACCTGCCCTGTGGGCTGTGAGAGTTCATCCTAGAAAGAAACAGGTACCACCCATGAGGCTGCTCTGATGAGCACCTTTCTTGGCCAGCATCCATGGGAAAGTGGAAGAGACTGAGCCTGGGAGCCCATGAGTTCTCTAGAATTGGCCGCCTGGGTTCAGTCGGGCAAACCAGTGAGATAAAGCTATACAGACTGTGGGGCTCCACACTTACCCAGACAGAGAGGGGGACACATACATGAAGGGCTAGCTGACAGGGGACAGAAGGAAGATGGGTGGTAGCTGGAGGTGGCGAGGTGGTCCGGCTGGCCAGTGGGTGCATACAAAGGCACAAGGGAACCCAGAACCCTGGGCTTGAGCCACTGCTGTGGTGGCCAAGGAGAGCGGAGGCCACATGTCCAGTTTCATAAAAGCCTGAGTCTTTACGGGGAGGGAGGGCTCACTGCTGCGTGTGATCCCCAGCAGAGTGTGAGACAGGAGGCCTGGCCAGGGTTGGGGATGCACTCGCTGGAACTTGGGTCTAGGGTTCCCATCGATGCTGCAGTGATGGTGGGGAAGGGGGACATGTACAGCTGGGGTGCTTTGATAGCTAGGAGGAAGACAGGGTCCTTCTGACCAAGATGGGGCGTAAGAGCCTGCTCAAGAGGGCTCCAGAATGGTTCTCAACCTCGGCACCAGGACACCTGTGGCTGACATTCTCTATTGGGTAGCTGTCCTGAGCACTGTAGGATGTTTGGCAGGGCCACTTACACACACACACACACACACACACACACACACACACAGAGAGAGAGAGAGAGAGAGAGAGAGGGAGAGAGAGAGAGAGAGAGAGAGAGAGAGAGAGAGAGAGAGAGCTGCCCAAAACACTACCCAGAGTTCACACATTGCCATGCCCTGGGGTGGGTGTACCAGAGGACTCGTGGTCAAAGGTGGTATAGGACTCTATGTGACCACCATGGGAAGCTTCTCCTGGATGTGGCGGGAAACCTCCAGTATGGAATGCTCAGCTTGGCTTCCTCAGGATCCCAATGTATGACCACCTCATCTAATGTCACCATCAGAGTACTTGAGCCAGGAGGAGTATGTCACCTGGAGTCAGAGAGGGGACATCATCCAGGAGGGAGAGTCAATAGGTGACCACCACTGTGTCACCCGGCATGCCGTGCAGTCCCTCATGAATACGGTAAAGGGAGGGTCTAGAGGTTACTCTGGGGGTGGCAGCTCCTGCCCAGGGTTGGGGAATCACTTGTGGGGCCCTAGACACCCAGCTTCATTCTCTGTAGGAGGGACGCAGAAAGATCCAAGCCTGTTCCTACCATCTGGGATCCATGTGATGATGCTGGACTGCCCTTGGGTGGGCCTTTGGGCCTCAGTTCCCTTAACTTGTTTGATAGATCTTTGTTAATAAATGAAATAAATGGAGACATTAAGTCTCACATTTTACAGCTCTCAGTAAACTGTCGAGTTTCACACTTCCATAAGGAGTAGGAAGGACAACACACACACACACACACACACACACACACACACACACACACACAGGCCAACAGTTAGTGGTACTGTCTGATTCGTACGTTTGCACTCTATGCAAAATCTGCCTCAATGCCAAAGGCTTGCAAATCCCGATTTCCTCAGGGACAAACCAAATGGTTTGCCTTTGAGATCTACGGCAGGCCCTGCCATGCAGCCTCTATTCAGGTCTCTCCACACAGCCCTGTGCTCTGCTGCAGACTCCTCCCACTTCCTCCCAGACCCGAGGCCCAGGGGCTTAACTTGCTTCTCTATGCCCTTCTAAAGAGCACCCACGCCCTGCTGGATGTCCGGCTGGACAGCGTCCGAGTCTTACACAAGATGGACATATTTCCCATCATCATCCACGTTTCTGTCAATGAGAAGACGGCAAAGAAACTCAGGTAGTTGCTTGGTGGTAGGAGCTGGGCAGCAGGGTCTAAACAGGTGCTTGCGCTCTGGAAAAGCTTGTGCCTCAGGAACACACTAAAGTTCTCTAAGTTCCACCCCAGTCACGTCCTTGCAACCTCAGGCCAGAGGTTCAGCTTGCTCTCCCTCAGGGGTGAACAAACCTGTTCCCTGTCCCGGTTACACTAAAGGGGCACATGTGCCTGCAGCTCATGAAGCCTAGTCCCATTCTATCACTTGTCTGGCTGGGACAAACATCCCACTGCCCATACCCAGGACAAACATCCCGCTGCCCGTATCCTCTGGGAAGTGAATGCTGCTTGCAGCCAAGTCGTAGGACCTTCATGAGCTTTCCTAGATAGGACCCCCATGTTCATGCCCAAGGTTCTGGCCTGGATGCCTACAGTGCCCCGTACTAAAGCCAACTGTGTACTTCCTGCCTACCTTGCTGTCCTCGAGCTGAACATCTCTCTGCTTTGCAGGAAAGGCCTTCATCGGCTTGGCAGCTCAGAGGAGCAGTTTCTGGAGGTGGCCCGGCAGGAAGAGGGGGAACTGGACAGAGTGCCCTGTCTGTACAGCAGCCTGGCCCCCGACAACTGGAGTGATCTGGACAGCCTGCTCAACTGTGTGCGCCTGGCCATTGCGGATGAGCAGAAGAAGGTGGTGTGGACAGAGGGCCCCTGCTGAAGCCCACACCTGGCCTGGGACTGTGGGGACCTCCATGTGTCTCTTAATGCCATCAGCAAACAGCCCTACTTCCTTCTCTGGTCAGGGTCTGGCCTCAGGTGCTCACAGAAATCAAGGCGAAAATGATGAAGCACCTTCCCACAGCACGGCCTGGGCTGATGGAGGACCGGAGAATATTCGGCCATGTGGGGGTGTTTCCTGAGACCTGCTCAGAGCCAGCACCCCAACCTCCTGTGGTAACAGGACCAGGTCGTGGGTCTGTCCCTCTTTTTATGTTTCCGATGTCAAGTGAACCCTGGAGGGTCACTGGAGCAATCCTCACCGCCCAGGGTGGGGCACTGACTGGAGCGCTGTGGGCGCGACTGACTCAGCTACCACAGACACCAGCAAAGGAAGCTGCTGTAGTGGACAGACTTGAGCGGCTCTTTGACTCACTGCTCTGTGCCCGGCCCCAAACACCAGGTTGCTTTGGTACATATCCTGGAGCCAACTGACCAACCCTTTGTGAGCAAAGAACTCATTCTTGAACTGACATTATCCCCTGGTCCTTCTCGGGATGTATCACGCCACACTTGGGTGAAGCCCCCACCCAGCCATAAACTGAGTCAGTTGACAGGGTGTTTGTGTCTCGGTGCCAGAGACCCAGTGTGCTCCTACGATGTTCTGTGAATGATTATACTGTTGTAAAAAGGTTTTCCCAATGCTGGGGCCCATGACTCTCATTCTCTCCCAAGATGGGGTATCTTGATAGAAGGGAGGAGGGAACAGTCCTCTCTAGATTTCTAGGCTGTGCCTCTGTCCCTTGGCAAGTGAAAGAAGGAAAAATCTGGGGCCAGGTGCTTAGTGTCACTCAGGGAGAGAGGGGAGGGGACAGAGACACAGAGACAGACAGGAACAGAGAAGACAGACAGACAGAGAGCACTGTCACACCCTGTCCTCCTCAGCCACCCTCAGAAAACACAAACTGAGACCAGATAGACCATAGGATCAACTCGCCACCTCTGAGTACCAGCATGAATCCTGGCTAAGCGTGTACTTCAAAGGGGGAACGGGGCGGGCGGGGGGGGGGGGGGGCAGTGGCGAAGCAAGCTCAAGGCCTACTGAATGCTCCCTCCAGGCCAAGTTGGTTGAAGTAGTTAGTGCGGTCTGCCCACTGCTCATGTGGCATGCAGAAACCTGGCATCCTCTTAGGGCGAGGGGCTTAAAAACATCCGCAGGTTTCCGGAAGCAGAGGGCTTCAAGCCCCAGACCCTGCCCCTTCTGTCTGTAGCTCTCAAAACTCACCTATCAAAACGTGGGGTTCTGCCATGCCCACATTCCCCTAGAACTCCTGAACCAGGACAGGCGGACATGAGGACAGCAGTGTCCTTGGAACGGCAGCAACTAGGGAGTGCATGCTTGAGTGTCCTCCACAGGAGGCGGGAGTGACATCCCATATGGTGGAGGGACCTGCTCGGATGGGTGTATAGAGGGAGCAGCTGCTGGCACTGCCTCCACTGCTCCCTCCCTTCGTGTCTAGGTGGGCTGGCAGGTGCCCCGGGCACCGTCAGAGCTCATTGTGAAGAGGTCGGCACTGAGGCGTGAGCTTTTCCTCCAGGACCCCATCAGGGGCGCACACCCAGGGGTCATGCGTCTCCCACTGCCACTTGACGAGCTGAGCTTTCAGCACCTCCAGCACCTGAGCGAAGTCTGGCTCAGCGGCCAGGTTCCGTGTCTCCCAAGGGTCCCGGCTGATGTCATAGAGTTCCCAGCGTTCCCTGTAGTAGTAATGTTGGAGATTCTTGTACCAGCCTGTGGGCTGGCCTGCCGCGGTGCGGTTCAGGAGGTCCTGGAAGGTCGGCGAGACGTAGAAATCTTGGTCGATGGGAAACGGCATCTTGAAGCTGAGGTTGTGAATGAGGCGGAAGTTCTGGTGGTACACGGAGCGCATGGGGTAGGACATGGTGACCTCGTGGTGGCTCTGGCTGCTGAAGACAGTGGCCCAAGGGGGCTCCGCCTCCAGCGCCGGCAGGAGGGAACGGCCTGTGAGCTGAATCG
Organism: Rattus norvegicus; assembly: GCF_021556685.1. Lineage (NCBI taxonomy): Eukaryota > Metazoa > Chordata > Mammalia > Rodentia > Muridae > Rattus > Rattus norvegicus. Next base: position 110,959,928 of record NC_141543.1, read on the forward strand.
TCTTTGAGCCGAAGATGGCATAGCTGGGGTATGGAATGGAGAACCAGTCCAGGATGGTGGGGGTGAGGTCTGGAAAAGAACAGCGTCTTAGCAGGGGGTCCTGGGGGACACGGAGCCCTTAGGAAGGGCTGGATCTGAGTCTCTCTGGCAATCTCATGGGTACCCATAGGATCAGGCCTGTGAGGCTGATAATGTGTCTGTCACCAGAGGCCCTGGCTTGCTGATATCTAGGGACCTTCTAAAGTCCTGTGGACCAGAGGAACCCTGGGTAGGCAGGGCTTATTCAGTCACTCTGGGTTGGTCACAAGGTTCCCTCAGTCATGGGTTAGGGCCACATGAAGAAGTGGGTCCCGGGGTGGAGAGAGCCTATCTCGTAACCACTGAGAAGAACACAGGGGAGGTTTCCGAGCTGGTTTAACTCAGCCCCTCCCTTTCTCACACCTGCAGGCATGTTTTCGCATTTGTGGTGTGGGGCTAGATAACTAGGTTCTCAGAGCTGAGTCATGAGAGGCTCCGGATCCTGAGAAAAGGGGAAATGGTTCTCAAGTCTTTCTCTTGGTAATCCACAGCCCACTGGTACCACCCGGGACCCCACCAGACACTCTGGCGGTTGCGACGTGACAGGAACAGACCTCCCGGGTGACCCTGATTCTCACCATGTAATAGAGGAGGCTGTCTTGTGCCTACCTAGGTTGGGGAGCACTCCAGCACCTAACCCATGGAAGTCCCCCTGGACTTCACTTCTCCCCTCCCACGAGACAGACAGACAGACAGACAGACAGACAGACAGACAGACAGAGACAGACCTAGAAGGCTCACGTAGGCGTCGCTGACTTGGCCCCAGCGTTGTGGGTGCTCTGGGGAGGACACCAACAGTGGCTCAGCTGTACCAGGCCAGTACAGGTTGGTCCTGCCACTGGGGAAGGGGATCCCGTTGTCGGATGTGAAGATGATGAGGGTGTCATTCAGCACACCGGCACCTCGCAGCTCCTGGAGCACCAATCCTATCCCTGAGGAGGAGGGGGAAGGCTCAGAGGCGCATGTGTCCACTCACCCCTGGGCTCTACTGGCCCTCAGACAACTCTTCCACCTTTCCTACAAGGCCAGCCTCCAGCCCAAACCACGTAGCTCCTGTACTTGAGCAGGTCACATGGCTTCCAGGACCTGTCATCCCTTAGAACTGCTCCTACACAGGGCAGCTGTTACTGCCCCGAGCTGGCTTCTATGTTTTAGAATCTCGTGTCTGTCCCACGAGCAAGGAGAGACAGCTTGGGTAGGAGCCTGAGATAGATAGAAGGTCAGGGACCTTCTAGTAGCAGGAAAATTAGGAATTCAGGGACAGCCTTGGCTATCAAGGGAGTTCCAGGCTAGCCTGGTCTATAACAAGATCCTGTCTCCAAAAGTCAAAATAAGTTTTAATTTAGAAGAGACGGCACCAGGCAGACAGACCAGCAGTTAAAGTGCTTGCCACGCAAGAGTCAGGATCACAGTCTGGACCCCAGAACCCCACATAATTGCCAGGTGGGTGAGAGCTTGCCTGGAATTTCAGCCAGGGAAGGCAGAAATGGGATCCCCAGAGTAAGCTGGCTCCCAAGACCAGCAACATCAGCAAGCCTCTGGGTTTGACTGAGACTCAGTCTCAGTAAATGAGCGAAAAAAGAGACAGGATGATTTCCAACATCAGCCTCAGGCCCCCACATGCACACACACATTTGTAGGCCCACATACATGTAAAAACATGTGCATACATTTGTATACCCATACACGTGTGAAAGCACGCACACACATTTATACACCTGTACACATATGAAAACATGCATGTACACATTCCTACACACATACACATATGAAAATATGCACACACATTTGTACACCCATACATGGGTGAAAGCATTTATACACATTTGTATACCCATGTATACACATGTGAAAGCAGGCACACACATTTGTACACCCATACACATACGAAAACATGCATGTACACATTCCTACACACATACACATATGAAAATATGCACACACATTTGTACACCTATACATGTATGAAAGCACGCACACACATGCACATAGGCACATGAAAAACAAAGAAGAATTTTAATAAATAAAATGTAAAGCTGCCCTTCCAGAGGTCCTGAGTTCAAATCCCAGCAACCACATGGTGGCTCACAACCATCTGTAATGTCATTCCAGGGTGTCTGTTGTCCTTTCTGGCCTCTGTGGGTACTGCATGCATGTGATGCACTTACATACATGCGGGCACAGCACCCACACACACAAATTTATTATGAGAAACAACACTTGGGGGGCAGAGGCAGGCAGGTTTCTGTGAGTCTGAGGCCAGCCTGGTCTACAGAGTGAGTTCCAGGACAGCCAGGGCTGTAGAGAAACCCTATCTCAAAAAAAAAAAAAAAAAAAGATAATAAAGTAAAAACAAATTTAATTTAAAAATTAAAAACAAAAACCCAAAAAACAGGGCTAGAGACAAAAGGGTCTAGACACAGCTAAGCAGTGACATGAAGGGACACTGAGGCTCCAGCCCCAGAAACTGCCTCACCCCTTCAACACCAACCCTGGCTCACACTGCGTTGCTTCCAGGACCCCACCTGTGTCAAGTCCATCACAAGTCCCCGACCTGTGCTGAGGGACAGCCTTGGTCACTGGAACTCACCTTGATCCATCCGCCCAATGGTGGTGTACTGAGCGGCTAGGTCAGCTCGGGCTGCCGGCGTGTCTGGGACAAAGTAGGGTACCTGAGGACAAAGGCGGAGCAAAACATCTCAGAGTGGGGATGGAGGAGTAGGATAGGTGTAGAGGGGGACATGGATGACACCAGCCATTTCTGACTGGGTAGGAGGACCACGTGCGCACACACACACTCATACACATACACACACACATACACATACACACACACATACATACACAGAGAAACACAGAGACACACACATACACACACATATACACATACACGCACACATATACACACATACATTCAGAGACACACACATACACATGCACACACACACTCACACAAACATACACACTTGAACAGACTGGTTAAAACAGAGATACACACACACATACACACACAGAGAAACACATACACACAGAGACACACACATACACATGCACACACATACATACACACATACATATACACACACACACTCACACAAACATACACACTTGAACAGACTGGCTAAAACAGACACACACATACACACACAGAGACACACACATACACACACAGAGACACACACATACACACACAGAGACACACTCATACACACACATATACATACACACACAGACACACACATACACATGCACACACATACACACACATACACACACACTCACACAAACATACACACTTGAACAGACTGGTTAAAACAGAGATACACACACACATACACAACACAGAGAGAGACACATACATACACACACATACACACACAGAGAAACACACATACACACAGAGACACACACATACACATGCACACACATACATACACACATACATATACACAGACACACTCACACAAACATACACACTTGAACAGACTGGCTAAAACAGACACACACATACACACACAGAGACACACACATACACACACAGAGACACATACATACACACACATATACATACACACACAGACACACACATACACACACACACATATACATACACACACAGACACACACATACACACACACACACACACACGTGAACAGACTGGTTAAAACAGCTTTACTCTGTGCACATGCAGTGCTTCATCTCCGGGGTCCAGGGCTCTCTTTGCAGCCCGCACACAGGAACCTGGGGCCCACTAAGTCTCCTCACACACATTATACTACATCCTGGAGGCAGCGGCTGCAAGCTCTAGGGAAGTCAGGGCCCCGGGTTTAGAGGAGGTTGGGTTGCATGCCTTGGAGACGTTGCAAGGGACCCTCCTACCATCACATCCTGAGGATCATAGATCTGGGGTGTCCAGTCTGGAATGCGCCCCATGCCACTCTCCCCGTTGCCGAACTTCTCACAGAAGGCTCCGTACTGGGGCTGGGAGTGCCCACAGCGGTGGGGGTCATGGAGGGCCACATAGAGGAAGAAGGGCCTGAATGTGGGGGAGGGGAATCAGTGTGGGGATCAAGGCCAGGCCACTGTCTTGACTACAAGGGCCTCAATTCTTAGGTAGGCACACTTTGGCATGGCTTACGCCAATTGGCACTCTGTCTCCCTCATTGCCTCAGTTTACCCCTTCCCCCTCTTCTTCTGGGTATGTAGAATGTTTTCCTCTGCCCTTGCCACAGCCAACTGTGGACCCTGGGATGACGGCCTAAGTCTACTGTGGAGAGTTCTGGCTATCACTGAGGGTTACCAGGGCAGAACCCTCCTTACCTGTCATCCTGAGTCTGCAGAAATTTCCGGACGAGTTGCTTAATTCTAGTGATGTTCCGCCCCACCTGCAGCACTGAGCTGTTCTCCTCTGTGAATGCGAAGTCAAAGGGATACACCGTCTCCGGACCCACATGCTTCTTCCCGATGATGCCTGAAGGTGGACAAGAGAAGAGGTCTGTCATGTCGAGTCCACTCTGCCCCATTATCCTGCCTAAGAGTGGCTGCTGTGCGTGCACAGTTTGGAGACTTTGGCCTGGTTCTTGGGACGAGTGCTCCGGGAGGACCACGTGAGCTGAGGGTGACTCAGAGCCCTGGACCTCCCTCTCTAAGAGGCTAGGAAGGGTCGAAAAGTGGCCTTACGCCTGTATCCCGTCCTCAGGCCCACACCTCTCCTGTGTGCACGCTGGCCTGGCTGAGCAGCAGGTCACCTAGGTTGAGAGTGACTCAGGCCTCCAGCTTTGGCTGGGAGGGGTCAGAGAGGGACCACACACCGGTGCTGTACCCTGCCCATAGCTCACCTGTGCGCACTCCGGCCTGGCTGAGCAGCAGCGGTAGGCTCTGTACCTTGTCGAAAGAGTTGAAGTGGTGTACATCCTGGTGCAGCCCGTACATGCCGTTCTGATGCTGTTGATGAAAATGCCATGCAGAAAGGTGGGCTCCAACACCCCAGAGCTCATCCCAGGACCCTTGTGGATGCTGGCCTAGGGGAACACCCTCCTGTGACAGGGGACACCAGCGGGAGGGGGAAAGGAACCAGCAAGGGCCTGCACCAGCTGCACAGTGAGGTTGAGGCAAGCCTGGCCCTAGGTCCTGTCTTGATAAAGGTTGGGGGCTGGGCAAGACAGCTCACGTGGCAAAGAACTAAGCTTGAGGGTGACCTGAATGTCATCCCTGACACCCACATGGTGTGAGGAGGGGACTGGTTCCCAAAAGCTGTCTCTGACGTCCAGAGATTCACCGTGATGTGCATGGTGTCTTCCCTCTCACCCGCTCCCGCAATGTAGGTTTTAAAACGTAAAACATTGATACAGGGTCTCTGTATAGCCCTGGCTATCCTGGAACTCACTCTGTAGACCAGGCTGGCTGTGAACTCAAGAGATCCATGTGGCTCTGCCTCCCAAGTGCTGGGATTAAAGGCGTTTGTAACAGAGATCTTGAAAAAGATTTAGTAAATCCTGACGTGAGCCACAAAGATGCTAGGCTCGGTGTCACAGGATGTGGCAAAAGCGGAAGAGCGGTGATCCCACCTTCAAGAGAGCCCTAGAGTCATCAGATTCAGGAACAACAGAGTGGGGTCTGGCAGGAATTGGGGGGGGTGTTTAATGAAGACGGGGTTTCAATTAAAGCAGGTCCCAGAGGCGGATGGAGGAACGGCTGCAGTCACGTGGGCGTATTTCACACCACTGACTATGCACTGAAAAGCTGTTAAGATGGGAAATTTTATGTTTTGTGTACTTTACCATAACAACAGAAAAAGGAAGTGCCCGAGCCACCACGGGGGCCTGATCACAGGGCTGGACAGGAGGTGTGCAGGCTTGCCCAACACCCACAATGACCTAACTGTGCCCACATCTCAGATGAGAACTCTAAGGCATTGAGAGGTATGTGTTCACCCTTGTCCACAGAGCAGCAGGGCCAGCTGAGCTGAGGGGTGGTGAGGCAGAGCCCTGGCTGCCCCTGAGACCTCTGGGCAGTACCTCCCCCTACGGATGCAAGGGAAATCAGGAAGCTACTCCCGGGAGAGAGGAGGGTTTCCCAGCGGCAGAGGCCGGGCCTAGAGTCACCACCACCTATCCACTCCGCCCCCTTCATCCCACTAGCCACGCTCACCTGGGGCAGGCCCGTGAGGAGACTGGCACGGCTCGGGGAACAGCTGCTGACAGATGTGAAGGCATTACGGAAGATAAGGCTGTGGCGGGCCAGGGCATCCAGGTGAGGGGTGTTGATGGCGGTGTTGTTGTACACACCGCTCTCGAAACCTCCATCATCCGCTGAGGAAGACAAGGCAGAGAGCACGTTGGCTGGGGTCAGGAGGGACAGTGTGGGGACTCAGGATACTGCTGCAAAGGCTGGTCCCTGTGACGCTCAGGAGTTGGACCAGACACTCCCAGAAGGTAGGACACCTGAGGGGGTATGATGCCAGGCATGACGACGATACAGGAGTTTGTGAGCAAGCAGGGAACACACAGGTAGGCAAGATCCCTGGGTGGATGTGTTAGCGGAGAGAGAAGACACCATGGTTTGCAGGGGACCCAAACGGGAAACTCAGGTGAGGATGTTAACAGGTAGACTAGTGTGGGGAGCACACACAACAGATCTGGCGTCCATGCAGATGTGTTAGTGGGTGGTGGGTGGATGTAAACTGGGTCTCCCAGGCTCTGCAGACACCTTACAAGGTGATAGCCAGTCAGGAGAGACATGCCCAGGACACAGCTGAGGTGTGTGGTGTGTATGTGTGTGTGTGTGTGTGTGTGTGTGTGTGTGTGTGTGTGTGTGGTGTATAAACCACATTTCTGCTTCTCTTAGAAACAGACCTCTTCCCTGAAGGCTACAGCCTTGCAGATTGTCTATTTCTGACCATCGAGCCTACAGGAGGCACCGGAAGTGCAGAGATGACTTGCAGCGCCCAAAGTCATGCAGGAGTACCCCAGAACTAACTGGAGGGAACCCAGGAGCAACATGTCACCCACTTGCTTCAGACAGTGCGATTCCTGAACAAAGGTGATGCCTAGCCTCCAGTCCAGTCATCATCATGCACCCTGCTGGAATACTTGGGCAAGAATCAATGACAGATGAGCAGGTGGGAGGACAGGAAGGAGGACAGGTGGGAGGGCAGGCAGGAGGACAGACGGGAGGACAGGCAGGAGGACAGATGGGAGGACAGACAGGAGGGCAGGCAGGAAGACAGATGGGAGGACAGGCAGGAGGACAGACAGGAAGACAGGCAGGAGGACAGACAGAAGGACAGGCTGGAGGACAGACAGGAGGACAGATAGGAGGACAGGCAGGAGGACAGGCGGGAGGACAGACAGGAAGACAGATAGGAGGACAGGCGGGAGGACAGACAGGAAGACAGATGGGAGAACAGGCAGGAGGACAGGCGGGAGGAGAGGTGGGAGGACAGGCAGGAGGACAGGCAAAAAGACAGGCAGGAGGACAGACAGAAGGACAGGCTGGAGGACAGACAGAAGGACAGATAGGAGGACAGGCAGGAGGAAAGGCGAGAGGGCAGGCAGGAGGACAGGCAGGACAGACAGAAGGACAGGCTGGAGGACAGGTGGCAGGACAGGCAGGAGGACAGATGAGAGGACAGATGGGAGGACAGCCAGGAGGGTGGGCAGGACAGACAGAAGGACAGGCTGGAGGACAGACAGGAGGACAGATGGAAGGACAGGTGGGAGGACAGACAAGAGGACAGGCTGGAGGACAGGCAGGAGGACAGGCAGGAGGACAGATGGGAAGACAGGTAGGACAAATGGGAGGACAGGCAGGACAGACGGAAGGACAGGCGGGAGGACTGATGGGAAGACAGGCAGGAGGACTGATGGGAAGACAGGAGGGAGGACAGGTGGAAGGACAGGCAGAAGGACAGGTGGAAGGACAGGCTGGAGGACAGGCAGGAGGACAGGCGGGAGGACAAGCAGGAGGACAGGCAGGAGGACAAACGGGAGGACAAACAGGAGGACAGATGGGAGGACAGACAGAAGGACAGACAGGAGGGCAGGCAGGAAGACAGGTGGGAGGACAGACAGAAGGACAGACAGGAGGGCAGGCAGGAAGACAGATGGGAGGACAGGCAGGAGGACAGGCGGGAGGACAGGCAGGAAGACAGGCAGGACAGACAGAAGGACAGACTGGAGGACAGACAGGAGGACAGATGGAAGGACAGGCTGGAGGACAGACAGGAGGACAGACGGAAGGACAGGCTGGAGGACAGATGGGAGGACAGATGGAAGGACAGGTGGGAGGACAGACAACAGGAGGGTGGGCAGGACAGACAGAAGGACAGGCTGGAGGACAGACAGGAGGACAGATGGAAGGACAGGTGGGAGGACAGACAGGAGGGCAGACGAGAGGACAGGCAGGACAGGCGGAAGGACAGGCAGGAGGACAGACAGGAGGACAGATGAGAGGACAGACAGAAGGACAGGCAGGAGGACAGATGGGAAGACAGGCGGGAGGACAGACGGAAAGACAGGCGGGAGGACAGGTGGAAGGACAGGCTGGAGGGCAGGCAGGAGGACAAGCTGGAGGACAGGCAGAAGGACAGACAGGAGGACAGATGGGAGGACAGGCAGGAGGACAGATGGGAAGACAGGCGGGAGGACAGATGGGAGGACAGGCAGGAGGACAGACGGGAGGACAGGTTGGAGGGCAGGCAGGAGACAGACAGGAGGACAGATGAGAGGACAGATGGAAAGACAGGCAGGAGGACAGATGGGAAGACAGGCAGGACAGACAGAAGGACAGATGGGAGGACAGGCGAGAGGACAGGTGGGAGGACAGACGGGAAGACAGGCAAGACAGATGGGAGGACAGGTAGGAGGACAGACGGAGGACAGGCAATAGGACAGGTGGGAGGACAGGCGGGAGGACAGGCAGGAGGACAGATGGGAGGACAGGCTGGAGGACAGACGGGAGAACAGGCGGGAGGACTGATGGGAAGACAGGAGGGAGGACAGATGGAAAGACAGGCGGAAGGACAGGTGGAAGGACAGGTGGAAGGACAGGTTGGAGGACAGGCAGGAGGGCAGGCAGGAAGACAGATGGGAGGACAGATGAGAGGACAGATGGGAGGACAGGCTGGAGGACAGACAGGAAGACAGATGTGAGAACAGGCTGGAGGACAGATGGGAGGACACAGAGGAGGACAGGCAGGGGCGGTTGTGTTCAATGTGCCTTCTCCTGCACGATAGGATGGAATGCTGCTTTCTGCACACAGAAGTCTCAGCTCCTGCCTCTGACCCTGATACGGACTGAATTGAGTCCTTCCTGAAAATTCCTGCTGTCACTCTTTGAATCCACAGTCTTCAACAGTTAAACTAGGGTGGGGTCCAACTGGACAGGACTGTGGCATTTCTCTGTCAGGTTAGGAAAGGAGACAGTTGCTGTCAAGAAGCCAGGAAGGCCACCTCAGAAGCAGACAGAGGAGCTGGTTCTCTGAACCCAGTCTCTCGATATAATGGAACCAATAGAAATACATTTGTTTGTTAACAACCTGGCCTGTAGTGTTGAGTGCATGTGTGTGAGTGTGTGCGTGCATGGCCTCTGGGTATTGAACCTATGTCCTCTGGAAGGGCCCCAAGTCCTGCTAACCACTGAGCCACCTATCCAGCCCCAAGCCTGTCAGGTTTTTGTTGTGATGGCTGTAGAAGCTGAGACAGGACGGAAATTCCATACAGACAGGACTGCGGGAGATTCCAGCATCAATCCTATCTGGTGGATGTTCACTACTGTCCTCAGGGAGATGGGGGTAGTGCTGCTAAGACAGCACTGTTTGTGTTACCATTAACCAACGGGCCTGCCCAGACACCACAAAATTTATCAGAAAGAGTGGGCCTGGCCCAGGGCCAGACCTCAGAAGGCCTGGGGTGTCACAAGCCAGGCACTGATCACCCAAACAGGAAGTCTCATGAATGCTGGAGGAACTTGGTGGTTTCTAAGAGGGGCTGAGGGAGCTTGCATGGGCAAACTGTGCTGTACTGTACTTTTGGGTCAGGAGGTAAAAAAGCTGACCAGGTCATTCTGTAAAACCTCGGGAACTCCGGCTCCATTCTCCTTTCTGGAATCTTCTCAGAGATCTATGAAGCCCCTAGCTCTGCAAAGCCACCCAGTATGAGTAGCTGGGGCCCACGGAGTCTCCCTGGTAGCTCTGACTACATTTTTTGGGGTGCTGAGCCAGACTGGGGAGGACAGAAGCGGGAGGGCCAGATGCATTTAGAGTCACTAGGAAGAGACCCACAAACAGAGGCTCTGCAAGGAACTGGCACGCAGGGGTCAGCACGGGCTAGTGGCGGGGAAGAGCCGAGTGGCCACTTCTTGGGGCAGCAGCAGGTGGCCGTGCCAGGGACGGCGGCACTCACCAACTATCAGCAGCACGTTGCGCGAGTGCGCGCCGTAGAGTCCCAGGACCAACAGCAGTAAGCAGCAAGCCACTGCCGGGCGGTGCATGGCGGCGCCGATCAGGGTGAGCGGTTCCGGCTCGGCCCCTCCACAGGGTCACGTGCACGGCAGGCTCCGCCCATGTACTGCCCACTCTGTTCCTGAGATTCCTGAGGACTCAGCTACGGCCACTTCGGAGGACCCCGAGCCTCGGCGTTCGGTGGGTGAGTCTGGGTCCGTGTAATGGAGAGAGGGAGTGCGTGGCAGCGTGGGCTGGGGTCACCAGGAACTGTGGACGCAGGGCCAGCGCTAGGTCCCCGGGGGAGCCCTACTCCAGAGACCCTCCCATTGGAGTCCGGGCCGCTCTCAGCCTTACTCCAGGCTCTCTGACTGGCTTGTGTTCCCCACCAGGACCTCAGTCCCCGCCCCTCACCTCGGATCACTGAATCCCCTCGCTGGCCGCGGAGTGGGGGTGGGGAGGAGTGGATTTTGTCCAAAGTGTCACTTCAAGGGCTGGAGCGTATGGACCAGTAACGGGGAGTCAGCTATGGGATGGGACATGTGCGTGTGTGTGTGTGTGTGTGTGTGTGTGTGTGTGTGTGTGTGTGTGTGTACACACCCGGATCTTAGCGGATGCTACATACCTAGAATCAATTTAGGAGCCTTAGTTCGTCACAAACTAGAATCTTCAGGGCCCCCCCCCCCGGGTTATGAAGGCCACAAGCGGGTGCCGGGTAAATCTTGACTTCAAGGATGTGACATGCTCCCGCCCCCTTTCCTCCAACTGCAGTCCTCAGTGGTAGATGGAGCTCTTCCACCTAGGTGGCCCTCTGCGGTGGTGAGGTGTGACTCCTTGGGGCCCGTCTGGCCGCCCACCCACACACTCTGCTGGCCAGCGGAAGCCTGAGTCTATAGGACCTGCTTCTCTCTGGACTGGATAGTCAGGTTCCCTGGGGAGGGGGTAAAAGAAAGAAACACGGTTCTTCAGAGGTGAAAATTTAGTCTTTAGGCATCCCATGAAGAACTAGTTTGCCAGGTTTTGTTGGTAAGTTGATAATGGAGAGACACCAAAACTTATAGACAGTGGGGTTCAGGGGCTGTGGCCCAGAGAAGGGAAAAAGGGACCTTCCTGAATCCTTGGTCCAGGCCCATGTGCACATTTTTGCTGGCTTCCAGATCTTCATGGTTTGATAAACTTAGCCACCTGGCTGAGCCTGTCTCCCACAAAAGGCAGGTTCTGCTCCTAATGCTCTTGGAAAGATAATGCTACCTTCTCCCAAGCTCAGCCCCTGACCACTGCTCCGTGTCACCCATGCCCAGCTTTGTAAAAGGTCTGGGTCAGGCCAGATCCCCCCAGCCTGATCATGGCACCAGACACACACTGCTGCTCCAGGGCAGACCTGAGGAGGAGGCTACCCGTCCTGGCCTGGCTGCCCAACTACTCTCTGCGGTGGCTGAGAATGGACGTCATCGCTGGACTCTCCGTGGGTCTCACCGTCATCCCCCAGGCCCTGGCCTATGCAGAAGTGGCTGGACTCCCGCCCCAGGTGAAGTGGCTGACCTCTCTGCTAGCTGCCCCCTCCCCTTAGCCTGATCCCTCCCCATTCCTCAGTGTCTGTCCACAGGATGAACCACCAACCATGGAGTCCAACACTTCCATGTGTCCGACCCAGACGGTCCCTTTGTGTCTAATCTCTTAACCTGTGACTTATTTTTGGTGCCAAGCTGGTCCTAGATTTTTCCATCTAGGGATCGAATCATGCCTCTCGGTGGCCTTAAGAACAGCCAGTTACTTTTATTGGTGGTTTCTGCTTAGAGATCCTAGCACTTGAGAAGCTGAAGGGGGGGGGGGGGGATTGAGAGTTCAAGGCCAACCTATATCACAGGGTTACACAGTGAGACAACAGGCTTTAAAAGAAGATTAGAAACGTGGGGCTGGAGAGATGTCTCAGTAGTTAAGAGCTCTGACTGCTCTTCCAGAGGTCCTGAGTTCAATTCCCAGCAACCACATGGTGGCTCACAGACATCTGTGATGGGATCCGATGCCCACTTCTGGTGTGTCTGAAGAGAGCAACAATGTACTCACATACAATAAATAGTATCTTTTAAAAGATGGCTCCACAGTTAAGAGCATTTGCTGCTCTTGCAGAGGACCTGGGTTCAGTTCCTGGGACCCAGATGGGGCAGCTTCTAACAAGCAGTTGTAACTCCAGCTACAGAGGATCTAACGTGGACCTCTGAGATAGTGATCTCAGAGTGGCACGCATAGATAATTGCAGGCAGAGTACTCAAGCACATAAAATTTAAAAAATAAACACGTCTTCAGACTCACACATATAAACACCCAGACCTCCGAGCCTCCAGCAGACAGCCCCCAAGCCCTTCCTTCTGTAGTTAATGGAAGGAGAGAGGTGCATCTTCTGGTGTGTGCTGGGGTGCCCTAGTGCAAGGTTGACAACAGAGAGTGCATAGTGACCAGCCTGGGCCTCCTGGTGTTCACTGTAGTCTCTCCCCAACAGTACGGTCTCTACTCTGCCTTTATGGGGTGCTTCGTGTACTTCGTCCTGGGCACCTCCCGGGATGTGACTCTGGGCCCCACGGCTATCATGTCTCTCCTGGTATCCTACTACACCTTCCGTGAGCCTGCCTATGCCGTGCTGCTTGCCTTCCTGTCTGGGTGTATCCAGTTGGCCATGGGGCTCCTGCATTTGGGTAAGACCCTGTCTTCCTGCTGTGGATAGTGGCTTCAGGCTGCTTCTCCTGGGGTACCAGGTCCTCCCGGGGTGCTTTTCTGTGCATCTCTGTATAATGGGGTGGGACAGCCTCTATTGCTACTGTATTCTGGATAGAGGCCAAAACCATTGGAGCCCCAGAGCCTAGACCTTTCCTACCTTCCAAAAATACCTAGAATATGGTTGGAAAGAGGGTGTCTCAGTCAGGGTTTTACTGCTGTGAACAAACACCATGACCCAGGCAAGTCTTATACAGGGCATTTAATTGGGGCTGGCTTACAGGTTCAGAGGTTCAGTCCATTATCATCCAGGCAGGAGCATGGCAGCATCCAGACCGATGTGGAGCTGAGAGTTCCACCTCTTATTCAGAAGGCAGCTAGGAGAAGGCAAGCTTCCAGGCAGCTAGGATGAGGGTTTTAATGCCCAAGCCCACCTCCAAATAGCGCCACTCCCTGGGGTAGGCATACTCAAACCACCACAGACGGCTCACTGATAAGAGCATGCACCACGCAAGCAGAGGACCGGGGTTTGCTGCACCCGCAAGGGCAACTCAGAACCAACGGTGGCTCCAGTTTCACAGGAACTGGCATCCCCTCCTGGCCATACATGGTGCACATAAACTCACACAAGCACACACACACACACACACACACACACACACACACACACACACACCCATACACAACATAAGTTTTTGAAAGAAAATATCCCAAGTAGCATGTCAGACGTCAGTCCTTAGCTGCCATCTACGCCCAGCCCCTGGGCCACACGTACCCCTTCTCCTCCTGAAACTGAGAGGGTTAATGGTTTCGCTCCTTTCTCTCCCACAGGGTTCCTGCTGGACTTCATCTCCTGCCCTGTCATTAAAGGCTTCACATCCGCTGCCAGCATCACAATTGGCTTTGGACAGGTCAAGGTAGGCACAGTGTCCCCTAGACTCTGCTCCTGTGGCTGCTGCTGTCGTGCCTGGGAGTAAGACCAAGGCCAGTCGTGCTGCATGGCGCCTGCAGCCCTTCACTGTGGGGCAAGAAGCACATTCTTAAGTGCCTTAGGGTTTTACTGCTGTGAACAGACACCATGACCAAGACGAGTCTTATAAAGGACAGCATTTAATTGGGACCGGCTTACAGGTTCAGAGGTTCAGTTGATTAGGGTTTTACTGCTGTGAACAGACACCATGACCAAGACAAGTCTTATAAAGGACAGCATTTAACTGGGACCAGCTTACAGGTTCAGCGGTTCAGTCGATCATCATCAAGGTGGGAACAGGGCAGCATCCAGGCAGGCATGGTGCAGGCAGAGCTGAGAGTTCTACATCTTCACCTGAAGGCTGCTAATGGGAGACTGGCTTCCAGGCAGCTAGGATGAGGGTCTTAAAGCCCACACCCACAGTGACACACCCACTCCAACAAGGCCATACCTTCTAATAGTGCCACTCCCTGGGCCTAGCATATACAAACCACCACACCTTAAGGGAGTTGTTGAGTGAGGGTCTGGTTTCCCAGATGGTAGCCTGGGGCTGGTACCTTGGCTTTATTGTGCCCTGGTGCCTGGTGTTTTCTGTCCTATCTTTTACAACCAACTCATTAGGAGATTCAAGGTTGCCAGGCAACCGCCAGGCCCCAGCAGTAAGTCTCATCCCACATCCGACTTCCATGCATGGCTTTGCTACTCTCTACTAGGCTTTAAGTATGCCAGCCTCTTTTTAAAAAGTGGTTTGTAAGTCATCTACAAAAGTGCTAAAACTCAGTCTTCAGTTACGGAGGGTAGAAATGACTTTCACGGCTACCAGCCCACAAGGATGGGACTGTGGTCTAAAGGTCCCTGCAGCTAGCACGCTTGTGCAGAGTGAAGCCGAACTCTATCCTGCCCTTGGCAGCATGGGCCCCTCGTGGAACACTCAAGGCCACACCCTTGGCTCGTGACGCTGTGTCACCACCGCACAACGCCAGGAGGCCAGGGCTGCTCCACCTCTCTGTTCCGGCTGAGAATTGTAGGATAGGTATGTGTGTGTGCGGTGCTGGCTTTTTCTTTCTTTGTTTCTTTGTTTCTTTCTTTGTTTCTTTCTTTTTTCCCACCCTGATTTTGAGGCACCAGATCACACTTTCACGTGTCTTAACTCCCAACACATCCCAGACCCCTAGATGGCAAGCTTGTCATTGTGTCCTCTGAAACAAAACAAGCAAACAACTCTTAGCAAAGTGCGGGTGTGGGTGAGGAGGAGTCCCGTGCACTCCTGTGCTGGTGTCTTTTCTTTATTTGGGAAACGACCTAAGTCAGTTTTGGTTTTGTTTTTCTTTGGTTTTTGGTTTTTGGTTTTTTTTTTTTTTAAGCTTTATTTTTTTAGTGGATACAAGTACACTGTAACTGTCTTCAGACACACCAGAAGAGGGCATCGGATTCCATTATAGATGGTTGTGAGCCACCATGTGGTTGCTGGGAATTGAACTCAGGACCTCTGGAAGAACAGTCAGTGCTCTTAACTGCTGAGCCATCTCTCCAGCCCGCACTAATTCAGTTTTAGTACATAGGTAGAGTGTTTTTATTTTTCCCTTCCCTGTGAGCATTGAATGGTCGCTTGTGTGGCCATAATGCCAACAGGTGGATCCTTCTCTGTACCCCATTTTGCAATCCTAGCTGCCCACCTGGTTTTTAAAAAACGTGTTTAGGGGCTGGAGAGGTGGCTCAGCGGTTAAGAGCACCAACTGCCCTTCTGGAGGTCCTGAGTTCAAATCCCAGCAACCACATGGTGGCTCACAACCATCTGTAATGGGATCCGATGCCCTCTTCTGGTATGTCTGAAGACAGCGACAGTGTACTCATATAATAAATAAATCTTTAAAAAATATATTTTTTAATATATATTAAATATATATATGTATCCACTCTCCTGCCTTTGGGGCTTTTAGGAATCACCTGGTAGTCTCCTGGGAGCCCTAAGACAGCATGGCCCTGGGGATTGGGTGTCCAGTATGGGACTCCAGAGGCTCTGCTGATGGAAAGAGAGGGTTAGGGTTAGGGTTAAAGGCAGGGGAGGTGTGAGAGGAGCTGGCCTCTGGTGGGCGATCATCTGATGGTTCCTCTGTTTGAACAGAACCTGCTGGGATTACAGAACATCCCCCGGCAGTTCTTCCTCCAGGTGTACCACACCTTCCTCCACATCGGAGAGACCAGGTACCTGTTGGCTTTTCTCCTTCCTTCCAGACCCCCTTGCCACCCCCACCTTCATTCCCATCCAGGGGTGGCATTTGTTCTTTCTCACATGGGCCCCTGGGAGAAGAGCTGTCGGTCACCCTGCAGCAGGTTAGACGTGCAGATACCCAGGCCAGGCCAGACCCAGAGTTAGCAGCATTGGAGCAAGGACCTGGGCAGTGTGGACAGCCTACCTCCAGCCGGTTAGTCAAGAAAGGCCAGACTTCCAATGTGTCTTCCAAAGTGTCTAGCTTCCAATGTTCTCAGTAAGGGCGAGATCACAGACACAGCACCAGGAGCTGATGGAGGGTACAGAGGGAGTGGGCAGAGAGCCAGGGAACCCGCGGGGGTGGGGGGGCGCTTTCCTCCGGAGAGTTAAATACGGCATCAGTGCAGTGGAAGCCAGGATGAATGGCCTATTCCTTATGCCAGAAATTATTTGGGGAGCCACCCAAGCCCAGGGCAGTCTGCTGGGCTCCCCAAGGCCTAAAGCCAGTGGCAGGGTGCCTCCTGTCGCCCTGGTGGAGGCAGGGGAGTGAGACTGGCTATTCACACTCCTTATGGAGAGAGAGTGCAGTGAGCAGGGTGTCACTGACTATGTAATCCCAAGGCCTGCAGACCACTTGGGATCAGACCAAGCATCCAAAGGCCAGAGGACTCGTGACTGAAAAAAACAGGGCCAATAGTCCAGTTACCGTGGTGATGAGGGGCCTCTCACCTCCCAGCCCTCACAGGGGTGTGTCCTTCCCAGGCCAGAGTAGTTCTGAAATAGACTAGAGACACAGATTATTCCGAAGGTAGAAAATGGGGCAGGAGGGGTTGGGGATTTAGCTCAGTGGTAGAGCACTTGCCTAGCAAGCACAAGGCCCTGGTTTCGGTCCCCAGCTCAGAAAAAGAAAGTGGAGCAGGGAGAGAATCTTGTAGCAAAAGTTACCTCTGAGAGTTATACTTTTGTCTGTGAGTCTGTCGTTTGGGATGCTGAGGCAGGAGGATTACAAGTTCAAGGACTGCTTGAACTGTACAGGGAAACCCTGGCTCAATAAAAGGAAAGAGCAGCCATGAACTGAGTCCATGCTGACTGCCTGCCTCCTTACCCTCACCTGCCACTCCACTTCCTCCCCTTCTCCCACCCCCTTCCCTCTTGGTCCCCCACACCCCATCTCCTCTGTACCACACCCCGTCTGCAGGGTGGGCGATGCCATCCTGGGACTGGTCTGCATGGTGCTGCTGCTTGTGCTGAAGCTTATGCGTGAACACATTCCTCCTCCCCATCCTGAGATGCCCCTTGGCGTGAAGTTCAGCCGTGGGCTAGTGTGGACCGTCACAACAGGTGAGGGGACCTGCAGGCAGAGGAGCCGGTCCCACAGCGGCCAGTGCTGTGGGCGTAGGCATTTTCCACCCATGCTGAGCTGAAGACATAGGCCTCAGATAGTTTTCAGGCCTTGATGGTGACATTGCGGATCATAGTTGTCACTTAGTGGGGGACGGTGTTGCTGCCATCTGGTGGACAGAGACCAGAGGTGTGCCGTGCCTCTGCAGGGACTCACTAGCTCAGCATAGCAACAGAAGAAATCAAATTCCACGGAGACCAACCAACTCTAGCCTTTCTTTTGTTTCTTTTTATTTACAGGATGATCATTACTTTTAAAAGCATATTTTAGCTTTCATGTATATGAGTGTTTTTGCCTGCATGTGTGTCTGTGTACCATGCAGTGCCCACAGAGGCCAGAAGAGTGCATCATATCCCCCAGAACTGGAGCCATAGATAGCTGTGTAGTGGTCCCGTGGGTGCTGAGGATTGAATCTGGGTCCTCTGGGAGAGCAACCAGAGCTCTTAACCTTTAAGCCATCTCTCCAGGCCTCCTTTAAAATACTTTAATTTATTCTTTGACATTCTCATACATTTCTACAAAGTATCCTGATCGCATTCTCTCTCCATGACTGACTCCAGCACATCCCCTCCCATGTTCATGTATCATTTTAAGCAACTCACTGAGTCTAATTAGCACTGTATACATTCCACAGTGCTGTCTGGCTCTCTGCTGGAGCAGACTACGGAGAGGCCACCCTCCTTTCCCCAGCAGCTGTCAACTGCTAGGGATGGGGTCTCATGAGCCCTTCTCCATTCATGATTTAAACCAGTGGGTGCCGGTGGGGGAGGACAGTGGTGGTGTTCTATTTTTTTTTATTCATTTATTATATATAAGTACACTGTAGCTGTCTTCAGATACACCAGAAGAGGGCATCAGATTTCTTTACAGATAGTTGTGAGCCACCATGTGGTTGCTGGGTATTGAACTCAGGACCTCTGGAAGAGCAGTTGGGGCTCTTAACCACTGAGCCATCTCTCCAGCCCCGGTGGTGGTGTTCTTAGTTACACTTTTCCTCCAAGCTTTCCCTGTCCAAAAGCAAGTCACCGTTTTCTGACTCCTCTCTTCCCCTCTCTGACCCAGAAGTCCCGCCTACTCCTCTCCCAGTGGTTGGTTCCCTGAAATCTCTATTCATGAGGGGAACGTTCTGCCACAGCACACAACCTTTATTGTTTACAATAAGCCTTAAACAGCACAAGAGCTGGGCAGATACCTACCCTCTATGCTGTTAGAATCTACTTTCCTATCATTAACCCAAGTTATTACTTACTATGTTTCTTCTGGGTTGCTCTTAATGCCAATCAGGCAGCCCTCAAGGCCATGTGTTCTTGACTCCAACCCATGGCATCTTCCTCCTCTCCCTCCTCCTCCTCCTCTTCTTCCTCCTCTTTCTTCTCTCCTCTCTCGTGGTTCTCCTCAGACCCCGCCCCAAAGCCTGGGAACCCTAAACCCTACCTATGCCCTTCTGCCCTACTATTGGCCATCCACATCTTTATTCACCAGTCAGAAATAACTTGGGGGAAAGGTCACATAGAGTGACTTGGGTTCAGACTCTCTCCTCTCTGGAGCAACCAGGTCTTGAGGAACCAATATTAGCATTAGAATACCAACAGCATCAGGCCAACCCCTGATACATTTCCTCATTTTTGTCCAATTAAAAAGCCTCTTTCTCTTATAGTAACAAACAGTACACAATGGGAGCTAATTTGAAATGGTTTTGAAAATTATTAAGTACTAATTACATTTACAAGTCCAGTCTGCTTGTATTTTGTAACTTGGGATGAGGTATTTTACCGGCTATCCTATCTTGGTGAGTTAGAATTTTATATCTATTCAACCCCATCAGAGATTTGAGGAGGAATAAATATTATCTGGGTATACACGAAGCACAGGGACACAACTTCCAAAAATCATAGAGATGGCAGAGATAGCTTACCAACTGGGCAGTCTCTAATACTTCATATAATGTTGGAGCATCAGTCTTCAGCCTTCTGGCCCGGAACATCTGACAGACCTTAAGTGAAGCAGGAGTTCTAAAGGACTAGATTACCCAGTCTTGGCAGAGATTAGCCGTCATCTATCCTACATCCGTTTGTCCTATTTTGGACCGCATTTTGTCAGCAGATAAAGTTAGAGCATTTCATGCCCAGTGGCTAGCCACAACTGAAGCAACTCCATATGGAGGTTCTGAAACTCATCACCTTCCTTGAAGTGGAATTGGAGGGGACAGGGAACTGTCAGGAGCAGACATGTCTCGTGGTCAAAAGATCTTTTAATAATAAAATGATTTGGGGGCTGGAGAGACCGCTCAGCAGTTAAGAGCACTGACTGCTCTTCCAGAGGTTCTGAGTTCAATTCCCAGCAACCACATGGTGGCTTACAACCATCTGTAATGGAGATCTGATGCCCTCTTCTGGTGTGTCTGAAGACAGCTACAGTGTACTCATATACATGAAATAAATAAATAAATCTTTTTTAAAAAATGAAATGATTTTAAATGCCATATTCTGTGGATCTCTGACGCTTTTGAAGACCATCTGTCTATTTATAATATATCTGAACAAACTAACGTGGCCTGTCTCCAGCTACCCATTATCCGTGCAGCCCAGAACGTATGTTTCTGTGATAATCCTGACTCCTATCTAACATGCTGCCATGTTCCCACCTTAGTGGACTGAACCTCTGAACCCAGAAGCCAGTCCCAATTAAACAGTGTCCTTATAAGAGTTGCCTTGGTCATGGTGTCTGTACACAGCAGTAAAAACTCTAAGACACGGTTCTTTAGGGTTTGAGGATCCTGTGTCTCTTTTTCTCACATCTTCACGGTAACTTGACTTGGTTCTTTTCCCTGCCAAAGTTGATGTCCCTGTGACCGTACGTTTTCCCAGTGTGGACTGTAAATCCCATATAAAGACGATGGGAGTTGTTACCGTTTCTCCTTTAGACCTGCATCTGCTTTTAAGGAGCCCTACACATTAAGGAGAAAGTCACTGATACATGGCCGCTGTTTCTAGTCCTCTTCACGCTTGTGAGCCATTCTTGGCTTCTGTGTGGCGGTGTTTCCCTCTGCACAGAGGCTTCGCTGACACCGTCCTGTGGTGTGGGCTTACTGGTCAATTCTTTCTGCTTTTTATGTCTGAATTGGTTTTTATTTTTGCTTTATATTTCAAAGACAGTTTGCCGCATGTAGAATGGGTACAGAAGTCTACTTTTTTTTCCCCTCTCGATGCTTTAAAGGTTCTGTCTGCGGTCTTCTAGCCTTCTGCATCACTCCAACGGGAGTGTGTTCCTGTTCTTCTCTGTGCTTGACCCTTTTCTCCACTGCTTTTAAAATAGCCCCTCCCTGTAATTTAGCTCTCCGGGTGTAACTGCAGAACATTACACAGCACAGGCTGGTCTGGTATGTGCTGTGTAGTCTAAACTAGCCTCAAACTCACAATCCTCCTGCCTCCACATCCTCATTCCTCTCTGTCACCTCCACGATTGTGTGCGTCACAGGGCCACATGCTCATCCCCGCTCGTGGCCTCATTTATTCACGCCGAGTCTCCCAGTATGCAGTGGGGGGTTGTGGAAGGGTATTGTCCCTGGTATGACATGCAATGACTCTGACCCAGTTATCTTACTCTCATTAAGACGAGGTCTCAGGGCTGGAACGATGACTCAGTGGTGAAGGACCCTCGTTGCTCTTGCAGAGTTCCGTGTTTAATTACCAGCATCCACACAGTGGTTCAGAACTGTCTATATTTCCGGTTCTGGGGGAATCTTCTGACTTCAGGCTCTAGGTACCTACATGGTACGCACACAAACACACGCACGCACGCACATACGTGTGCACACAGGCAAAACGCTCCTATACATAAAATAAATTGAATACGTTTTCAAAAATCAAAACAACCACACCAATCTCTTCCCCTTCTGCCCTAGCTCGCAACGCCTTGGTGGTCTCCTTCGCGGCCCTGATTGCTTATGCCTTCGAGGTGACAGGATCCCATCCGTTCATTCTGACTGGAAAGATCGCCCAGGGGCTCCCTCCTGTGAGGATGCCGCCCTTCTCAGTGACCACAGACAATAAGACCATCTCTTTCTCTGAGATGGTGCAGGTGAGTGGATGCAGAGCCAGCAGCATGGCTGAGGCTGAGGTGACCCCTGGGCCCGGTCCTTGAGAAGGGGTGTCTCAGCAAAGTGGAGAAGAGACCAAATAGGACACAACCTCAGGATATCTCTTTGTCTTTCTGCCTCAAGCCCCTTCCTTCTTAAACACGTGGGGAAGGATGCATTAACCAGGTTCCTCTTAGCGCACCTCTCTCTCTCTCTCTCTCTCTCTCTCTCTCTCTCTCTCTCTCCCCATCTCTCTCGTGATGAGGTGGCACTTCCTCTCCAGTATAAATTCATTCACACTCCTGTAGCTGCCCACGTTTGCCTCCATTAGCCGCCAAGACAGCCCAACCTACTCTGGCAGGTCCCTGCTTGGCAGGAGACTTCCTGAGCACAGGGGGATTGCTCAGTGACCTTCTCCTCTTAGGACATGGGGGTCGGACTGGCTGTGGTGCCTCTGATGGGCCTCCTGGAGACCATTGCTGTGGCCAAATCCTTCGGTGAGAATCCTGTAACTCCTCTCCCACCCCTCCCGCCAAGCTCACTGCCTCCTGGTCTGTCTATTCCAATTTTTAAAATCAGAATTTAAATACAAGTAATGCATGCACGTGTTTTAAAATGAATAAAGGTAGAGGGCCAGCATAGCCCGGCCACTCTCAGAGTACAGTCTGCACAGGGACAACGCTCCTAGCTCACAGAGTCCAGACAGAGGACACTCCATGCCCTGTAAGCAGGACTTGGACTCTGAGGAGCCCTATCAGCCTGCCTTGTGTGGACGCGTGAGGCCCTGCCATGAAGCCCCCCTCACTGGCTTCTGCTCCTACCATGCGGTGCTGAGCATGGTGTCAGGTGAACTGGAACGAGATGTACGTTAAGGAACATCTTCCCCTGCACAGCCTCTTACAGCATGCACTGGCCGCCTCGTGGATCATAGAGATATGTCAAACCAGGAAGCAGTGGGCTGTGTTGTAATTGTGTTGTAATTGTTTTTAGTGTAATTTGTTGAATTGAAAAAAAAAATTTTTTTTTGATTCTTTTTTTTTTTTTCGGAGCTGGGGACCGAACCCAGGGCCTTGCGCTTCCTAGGCAAGCGCTCTACCACTGAGCTAAATCCCCAACCCCTGAAAAAAAATTTTTAAGATGTATTATATTTTTTAAGTGTGTGTGTGTGCGTGCATTATATTTTTTAAGTGTGTGTGTGTGCACACACGAGAGTCTACGTGAGTGTATGTGAGTGTGTACGTGTGTGTTTGTGCATGTGTGTGTGTTTGCTCATGTGCGTGTGTGCATATTTGTGTAGATGAGTGAGAGAGAGAGAGAGAGTGTGTGTGTGTGTGTGTGTGTGTGTGTGTGTGTGTGTGTGTACGTGAGTTCAGAGGCCAGAAGAAGGAATCAGATCCCACTGAACTAGAGGTGCTTTATTTATTTGTTAGTTTAATACCAGCCCAAACTTCATGGCCTTGACTGGCATGAAACTCAGCTTGACCTTGAACTCACAGAAATCTGCATATCTGCCTGGGATGTAAATGAGCCACCATATCCAGCTGAACAGTTCAAGTTTAATCAGGCTGGACTTTAAACTTCAACTTTAGTAGGTGGCTCACAGAATTCCTAAATAATTTAAGCCCTTGTTTTCTCCTGCTGGCTCAGGATGAACTGGGCCCTTGGTCTTGCCTTTCTAAGGAATGCTCTTGAATCCCTCACTTGACCCAAGTGCTTTTTCTTTTTTAAGATTTATTTATATATTATCTATAATGGATATATGCCTGAAGGCCAGAAGAGGGCACCAGATCCCATTACAGATGGTTGTGAGCCACCATGTGGCTGCCGGGACCTCTGGAAGAGCAGTCTAACCACTGAGTGCTCCTAACCACTGAGCCATCTCTCCAGCCCTTGACCCAGTTCTTACAGCTCCGTATTATCGGTGTCAGTGTTCTGAACTGTAAACACAGCAGGTCCTCTTTGCTATGGGTACAGGCTGATTCTGAGGCTAAAACCCAGATAAGAGGCTTGGGGTGGGGCTCGGTAGTGCGGCATTTGGCTAACGTATAAGGTCCAGGTTCCACCCCCAGCAACATACACCATCACCAGCGAAAATAAAATATGGTTTCAAAGTTCCACATGTCATGTTTCCTGCGTGGTCCTGGTTATACCTGGGATAAATTCCTTCTCCAACATTCCAGTACTTTGTCCCTTACCCAAGTCAGACTCTCAAACATCTATTTATTTGCTGGGCATGGATTCCTACCACTTTTACCCTGGTACTGAGAGGTAGAGGCAGACAGGTCTTTATGAGTTCAAGGCTAGCCTGAACACTTGCTGCCCCCAACCACTGAGCCACCCATCTCTTCTAGTTCCTGCTTTTGGGTGTGTAAGCATTTCTTAATGTAAACTTGTCCCTGCGGCTTGGGACCCGCACATAGCGTGTACATAGGTAACAGCGTCTCCACTGCCCTTTCTCTTTAGCCTCCCAGAATAATTACCGCATTGATGCCAACCAGGAGCTGCTGGCCATCGGTAAGACCCGTTCTGTTCCCAGTGCCTGTGTGTCTGTCTGATTGCATCGGGTATGATGTTTGTAGCGGGAGGAGCCTTTGAAATATCAGGTTGGACTTGTCCTCATGTGTCCATTCGGCTCCATGCAGCCCCTCCTCTGTGGTCTGTTCCTCTGCCTGCCAAGTACCTGCTTTGCCCTGCCTGAAAGCTTCAGCTGTTTGTGCCAGCACTGGCCGGGCATCTCCATTGACTTCAACAGACTTGTCTCCAGCCCAGGTTCACCAGGGGTCAATGTGACTCTGTGGTCTGTGTGATCCTGTGTAGCCCGTGGTCACTATTCAGTCTCTACCAAGCTGCCCTGGCCTTTACTCTCAAAGGCCTGGACTTGGCTCTGTGACTCAAGAGGGGCTGGTACTTAAGTAATTCCCAGTCTTACAGGGCTTTTTCTCATTTTTCTGTGTGTCTACCACACTTTCGAATGACCCTTGGTCAGCTCAGTCTGGCTGTGGATGTCGGGGCCAAAAGAAGGGAGATCTTACAGGAATTGAGGTTGCTGATATTTTTCTTTCTTTTTTTTTTTTAAAGATTTATTTATTTATTATTTATGAGTACACTGTTGCTGTCTGCAGACACACCAGAAGAGGGCATCGGATCCCATTACAGATGGTTGTGAACCACCATGTGGTTGCTGGGAATTGAACTCAGGAACCTCTGGAAGAGCAGTCAGTGCTCTTAACCACTGAGCCATCTCTCCAGCCCAATTTTTTTTTTTTTAAGAAAACAAGGTGTTTTTATTTTAATTCAGGAGGGCAGCCCAATATTTTTTATACTCAGTAATAAATGCTATATATTAGGGAATGCAAGATAGCCCGCCCACCCTGTCTGAGGAGCCGCTGGCCGCTATGGCTGCTGGGGACAGGGAGTCACTTTTCTCCAGTGGTGTAGCTGTACATGTTCCAAGTCTAAGCAAGTCACGTCACACCTGCCCTTTGGGATAGCGACTGGCTTCCTTACACTTAGTGCTAGGGAAGTTCCAAGAGTAGGACTTGAACCTGTGGTCGCCAGATTAAGTCACCGTAAAGGTTCCTGTGTGGGATGGATGTTGAGCAGGCAGAGCGTGGTGGGTGTAGGCCAAGATCTTAGTTCTTGGGTCCCAACAGGAAGTAGTAGTAATGTGATATAATATGATGTCACCCGGGAAAGCGCTTTGCTGCCTTTCAGTCCCTTACGGGACTCAGCATTCGCAGCAGCCACATCTCAGGTACCCTCTCAGCTACAACCCTCCCCGGAAGGTCCTCTCCATGGTTGCTGATAGTAGTGACTTTAAGGTGTCATGAGGCCTGAGCCAGATCTACTTTAAACCTAGACTAGATAGGACATGGTGATGTTGGCACTCAGGAAGCAGGGACAGAAAGCTGCAGGTTCAAGTCCTTCTTGGCTCATGGCCACCCCGGGGTACCTGAGACCTTGTCTCAGCAAAAGCTGGCCAGGGTGGTGGTGCACATCTTTAGTCCCAGCACTCAGGAGGCAGAGGCAGGCGGATTTCTGTGAGTTCAAGCCCCATCTGGTCCACAGAGCAAGTTCTAGGATGGCCAGCGCTATACAAAGAAACCCCGTCTCCAGGAACAACAACAAAAGCAAACTCTTTGAATTAAGAGTTAGAAAGATAGACTCCAAGGCAGGGAATGTGATAGATTTGGTTCCTGTCCCTGGATGAGCACCAGGTGAGGGGTCCCAGGTCCTCTCTGTCTTTCCCCTGTGTGGTTCTGCATTTGAGTCCCCTCCTGTCAGCCCAGTGTCCCTGCCTCTCCTGGTTAACTCTTCTCTCTCCAGGCCTCACCAATGTGCTGGGCTCCCTAGTCTCGTCTTACCCGGTCACTGGCAGCTTTGGGCGGTGAGTAGCCATGTTCTTCTTCTCCATACATTTAGGGTTAGCAGGGTCCAGAGACCCTTTTCCCCCTGCCATGCCCTTAGTCATACTTGACACTTACCTCCTTTAGTCCGACAGGCATTCTAAAGACCTCTGGGAAGCTGTGACTTGTCCCCAGCAAGGCAGGTCACATCTACCCCACAGGATAGCTCCTGGCATCTCTGCCCAGCATTTAGTGATACAACTTCCTGGTTGATTCCAAAAGAAATAGTGGGGAGGGCTTGGCACGGTGCCACAGATCTTTATTTCCAGCACTTGGGAGGCAGAGGCAAGTGGATCTGTGTACATGAGGTCAAGGCCAGTCTGGTGTACAGAGTGAGTTCCAGGGGAGATGTTGGAGAGAGAGAGAGAAAAGAGAGAGAGAGGAGGAGGAGGAAGAGGGGAGAGAGGGAGGAGGAGGAAGAAGAGGAGGAAGAGGGGAGAGAGAGGGAGAGAGGAGAGAGGGGGAAAGGAAGAAGAAGGGGAGAGAGAGGGAGAGATAGAGAGGGAGAGGGGGAGAGAGAGAGAGAGAGAGAGAGAGAGAGAGAGAGAGAGAGAGGGAGAGAGAGAGAGGAGAGAGGGGAAAGGAAGATGTATCCATATCTGTGTCTGTCCTGATGCATTGTTCGGAGGCAAGTTTTCCTGGGTTCAGAGCTGGGGGAGCTCTGAGGCTGAAAGAGGGGCTACATGCATTACTGAGCAGAAACTGGGGATGTGGGGAGTCAGAAGAGGGGAGATCTTAAAATAGTTGAGGTTCTTGATCAGTGGCTTCCATACTTAGTAATAAACGGTTTATATTAAGGAAAGAAGACAGCCCACCCATCCCTAGCTGAAGAGCTATTGGCTGCTGATGGCTGCCGGTGCTGAGGGGGTGAGGGAGTCGTCTTCTTTAGTGGTGTGGCCAGTGGGCAATTGCCATAATAGAGCCATACCCGGGCTCATGCAAGAATCCCTACCTAAGTAAACTAAGTGGGCATGTAAAACAGAGTCCCTAAGAAGAGGAAGGGACTTGAGAGAGGAATGGGGGCTGGTGGCAATGCTAACTCACTTCATTCTGCTAAGGGGGCTGAACCACCTGCTGTCACCTCCACTTCAGGTCTCCCTGGAAGGTCAGCCCTCCAGTGAGGCCAGACAGCTCTCCTCTCAGCCATGGGAGATTGATGGGTTTCCTCCTGTTGCCTTCCAGGACAGCAGTGAATGCCCAGACGGGGGTGTGTACCCCGGCAGGAGGCCTGGTGACTGGTGAGCACCACCCCTTCTTTACCTTGGGTGGAAAAGGTGGAGGGGAGGAGCCCACGGTTCTCTACCAAGTCTGTGTAGTGGATAACCAGGCTCCTCCGTACCTCCACTGAGCCTGTATCCTTCTGTGGGTGCTGGCCGGGTGGGTGCCTGTCCCCAGTTGACCCGCCACCCCCACAGGTGTCCTGGTGCTGCTGTCTCTGGACTACCTGACCTTACTGTTCTACTATATCCCCAAGTCTGCACTGGCTGCCGTCATCATCATGGCTGTGGCCCCGCTCTTTGATGTCAAGATCTTCAGGAGGCTCTGGCTTGTTCAGAGTATGTACCGCAAAGCAGGCAGCTCTGGGGTGACATCTGGGAATGCCTAGGCCTTTGTTATCCCTCCTGGCCTGTGGGCTGGAGCTGTGGCACTCTGGTAAACTTAGGAGAAGATACACTGGAGGTGGCTGCTTAGCGAGCGAAGCTGGACTTCGGTCCACACAGAGCTGGGCAGAGCTCTGTAGCTTTGGAGTGGAGAGCAGAGTTTCCCCACTCGGTGTCCTCATCCTCTCCTCCCCCCACCTTTCTCTTCCTGAGGGGGTGGTGACAGAAAGGCCTCACACAATAGTCTCTCAGTCTCCCCCATCTCCCGCCCTGAGAGCCCCTCATCCACTGGTTTCTTTAACAAATCAGAGGTTAACTTTTCCTTCTTCCTCGTTGTCCAGTTGTCGGGTGTGTGTCCCAGTTTTCTGTGTACCAGGTTTCATCTTTAGGACAGCCTTGAGATATATCAGTGTAGATGTGTGGAACTGATGTTCTCCAAGGAAACTAGGACTCCAGAAAGGGCATGGCCTGTCTAGGTTGCCACATCAGAGGTACAACCTCAGACTGAGTCCAAGTACTTTGTGCCCAGGGCAATAAATCCTCCTGGTCTCCTGGAGTCACAAGACACACCACACACACACCATGCTACATATACACAGAAACACTCACATACCACACCGTAGACACACACCCATACACACCACACACACACATTCACCACACACACACACCATGCCACACACACACACACACACACACTCTCTCTCTCTCTCTCTCTCTCTCTCTCTCCTCTCTCTCTCACATACCACACAAACACATAATGCACACAGAGACACACAGACACACACACACACACACACACACCTTTCTCTCTGTCCCTTTTCCCTGGATCCTCTGATGAGCCCCCACCCCCACTCCCACCCCCACCCCAACACCTACCTGCTCAGAGGCCAGAGGGCTGGGATGGGCCAGGCAGGTCCTACCCTGGTAGACAGAGACCCCATTCTTTACCTCTGCCCTCTGTCTAGAGGACAGCTGCAACCCACACCTTCTATTCATGTGACCTGATCTTCCTCTAGGCAGCTATAGGGCTCTGACTACCTCCATGAACCCCAGGAGAGGCTAAGGTTGGTCACTGGGCTGTGGGGGTCAGTGAACAGGGATGGGGTGAGGGTTGCCTCTGAATCAATACTCCTCCTAGGGCTGGACCTGTTACCACTCTGCGTGACATTCCTGCTGTCCTTCTGGGAGATCCAATACGGCATCCTGGCAGGGACCCTGGTGTCTTTGCTCATTCTCCTGCACTCTGTAGCTAGACCCAAGACCCAGGTAGGCTCATAGTAGGGAGAGCGGGAGTGGGAATCCCCAGGCCCCAACAGTCTCCTTGCTTGCTTTCCTAGGTGCTCCTGAGGGAGAGCATTTTCTAGCTCTCCTGAGTGTGGGGTGTTGGGGGCTCTCCTGCCAGCTCGCACTCCTACTGTACCCCACTTGATAGACTTGAGTCAGGGGTTCCTCCTGGTGCAATGAGGGAAGCTTGGAAGACAGTCCTGTCCTGTCTGCTTCTAACGTTCACCCCCCCACCCCAATCCAGGTGTCAGAGGGACAGATTCTTGTTCTCCAGCCGGCCAGCGGCCTGCACTTCCCTGCAGTTGATGCCCTCCGAGAGGCAATGACGAAGAGGGCCCTGGAAGGTATGTGAGCCCATCAAGATGAGCAGCACTCACTTCCTGCCGTCCCCTACACCACAGTCTCAACACCCTCAGGCCCGGCCCCTGTGGTCAGGGAGACACTCACCTGTTTTCACGGTTGAGACGTCATCGAGTAGTGTCTGCTGCAGATAGGACAGCCCTCACTGGGCAGTAGCCCTGTGGCTTCCCTACAGCCTGTCAGGAAGGGCCGTGTTTGCTTCTGTTCCTCTGTCTGGGGAACTGACATCCAAGGGAACGTACAAAGGAAGTTGCTCTCTCCACAAATCCATTCTTTTCACCTTGGTTCCACTGCTGGGCGACAGCCCTGGGGAATGGTCTCATGGCGGATGTTTTTCCACTGTCGGGCTGCAGAGCCATAGGCTCTGTGGCAGACTCATGGCCTGTCTCCCCAGCATCCCCACCACGTTCCGCGGTTCTGGAGTGCACGCATGTCAGCAATATAGACTACACCGTGATTTTGGGACTCGGTGAGCTCCTGGAGGACTTCCAGAAGAAAGGTGTCACCCTGGCCTTTGTTGGCCTACAGGTAGGAAGGCCAAGCCACCATATGAGGAGGGTCCACAGCCTCCCCATGGCCCTAGGTTAATGTGATACGTGTGGAAAGATACAATTGCACCTGCCTATGGTCCCAGTATGTAGGAGTGTCTTAGGGTTTTACTGCTGTAAACAGACACCATGACCAAGGTAAGTCTTATAAGGACGACATTTAATTGGGGCTGGCTTACAGGTTCAGAGATTCAGTCCATTATCATCAAGGTGGGAGCATGGCAGCATCCAGGCAGGCATGGTGCAGGAGGAGCTGAGAATTCCACATCTTCATCTAAAGGCTGCTTGCAAAACACTAGCTTCCAGGCAGCTAGGATGAGGGTCTTAAAGCCCACACCCACAGTGACACACCCACTCCAACAGGGCTACACCTAATAGTGCCACTCCCTGAGCCAAGCATATACAAACCATCTCAAGAGGCTGAGGCAGGAGTACTGACATGAGTTCGAGTCCAGCTTGGGCCATGTATCAGGTGTGAGGCTCGCCAGAGCTACAGAGTTAAGACTCTGTCAAAAAAGTCAAAACAAGGGCTGGAGAGATGGCTCACAGGTTAAGAGCACTGACTGCTCTTCCAGAGGTCCTGAGTTCAAATCCCAGCAACCACATGGTGGCTCACAACCATCTGTAATGGGATCTGATGCCCTCCTCTGGTGTGTCTGAAGAGAGAGTGACAGTGTACTCATATTAATAAAATAAATAAATCTAAAAAAAATTTTAAAAAGTCAAAACAAAACACAAAAACTAAAACTAATTTAAATTCCTCAGTGATACCTCTGAGCCATAACATCATTATACACACATCTGATGACATCATTATACACCCATCTGATGACATCATCATACACACCCCATCTGAAATGACAGCATTATTAGTACCTCATGTCAGGTGACATCATTGTAAGCAGCCCTGTCAGATGACGTCATTGTAAGCACCCGCACCAGGGCTCTCTGCTGGCTGTGGTTCTAACCTGGCAGGCTACCAACCATCTAAATTCATCTTCTGCAGTCGGTGCCGACCCACATATGCTGTCTATGTGCTCAGTGTTGGGAACGTCAGGCCAGGGCTCTGGTCCAGGACCATGCTCATGGCCACTGTGCTGCGCCTGCGTGCAGAGCTCTCGTCCTCGTGGGTGTTAGAGATTATTGGAGGCAACGTGGAAGGAAGAGGCCTACCTCTGCAGACGCAGGGTGCCCTTTAATCAGAACCGTGGAGGGCAGGGGTATTCAAGGGAGTGGAGCCTGTGCCCAGGATGATCTGGCTTTATAGGGAGGACAGGGGAGCTTCAGAAGAGGAAACTTATCTACGGGTGTGCTCTGTGTAGTTTCAAGAAGGAAGGATATCAGCAGATGTTGCCGTTCCTACACTGGCTTTCTGGTCAGACGGTTTCTTCTCACCACGCCTAGTCCGGGGCTGAGATTTGCTGTTTTAAGTCATTAACCTTTATGGTCACTGGAGACTGTTCATTTGTAAGCTCTTCTGGCAGTGCTCGCCCATCTCCCTCCTCCCGCTTCTCTCTTCCCTCCTCCTCCCTCCGTCCATTCAAACTGAAGCAGACTGTGACAGTTTATTTATGCCTGGCTCGTGGAGTGGCACGGTTAGGAGGTGTGGCCTTGTTGGAGTAGGCGTGTCACTGTGGGCGTGGGCTATAAGACCCTCACCCTAGCTGCATGGAAGCCGGTCTTCTGCTTGGATGCTGCCACGATGCCTTGATGATAATGGACTGAATCTCTGAACCTGTAAGCCAGCCCCAGTTAAATGTTGTCCTTACAAGAGTTGTCTTGGCCATGGTGTCTGTTCACAGCAGTGAAACCCTAACCAAGACACAGACTCTCCCTGGATCACTCAGGGTATCCAGATGAACCACCCACCACACAGAACAGAGCAGAGGTACCCTGACCTGTATCAAACTGTGTGTGCGTCCTAGGTGCCCGTGCTCCGCACACTCTTGGCTGCTGACCTCAAGGGTTTCCAGTACTTCACCACTCTGGAGGAGGCAGGTGAGTGTCTGGAATATTCTTCAGCAAACTGTGATGGATGTGGAACAGGACGAGTCAAGAAAACTCCGAGCTGGGCAGGGGCCTGGCCTCAGACAGGCCCACCCTTACTGCCTGGGTACCAGACCCTGGGTGCCGGTCATTCCTTGAGTTTAGGATCCAGCCTTGGGTAGTATTTTCAGTACTTGATAAGATCCTGTGTGTTTTGCAGAGAAATCCCTGCAGCAGGAACCAGGGACTCAGCCTTACAGCATCCGTGAAGACACTGCCCCAGAGCACAGGAGCTCCCTACTGAAGTCTCCCTCGGGCCCCTGAACGGCAGCTGGTATAGGAAGGGTCTCTGGAAGGTTCTGTAGCTGTGACTTGGTGTCACCTGATAGACTCACCAACCTGGCGGGACTGAAATGGCTCTAGGGAAGAGCAGGGAGCCATGTGTGATTCCGGGGTGTCCCCTAGGTGTGAGTATTTGAGGGGTGGGGTGGCTAGACAGTCTTCCAGAGAGAAAGAGAGAGAGACCAAGAAAGGTGGGGAATCATGTCTTTTGGCCTGGGCTGGCAGGGTAAGCTGGCATTTTCCAGATCTCAAGTCCTTCTTTGGAATCAGACCCTACCAGAGAAGAGTCAGAGAGACCGGGCATCTCAGAGATGTGTCTGACCATGGCGTGAAGACGAACCTGAGCTGAAGAGGCCACCACAGTGTGCCACACAAGGTCAATTCTGTTTAAAATCACGTGTTTTGAAATGGAAGTCCCTCTGGTGTTTTTGTAAAGCAATACGAACACTAATGCTTGGTTTTTTAAAAAAAAAAAAAAAATCCAAGAACTCATTTGCCCTGTTCACTGTCCTCTTCATCTGAGGTCCCCTGCCCAGGACAGGTCCGTGTATCTGTCAGTGTGCACACACAGTCTTATGTGAAGAACCGAATCACTTGTTTTTTTTTTTGTTTTGTTTTTTTTTTTTTTTTTTGGTTTTTTGTTTTGTTTTGTTTCCGGAGCTGAGGACCGAACCCAGGGCCTTGCACTTGCTAGGAAAGCACCCTACCACTGAGCTAAATCCCCAATCCCCGAATCACTGTTTTAAGGTGCTTTGTAAATTGTCTTCATGCCGTCATTAATTGTGAATAATTTATTGCGATGATCAATGGCATTGAATTCTATATTATTTTATTTATTCCGTGCGTCCCTGTGTGGCTTTGTGTGTGTGTGTGTGTGTGTGTGTGTGTGTGTGTGTGGTGTGTGTGTGGTGTGTGCATATGTGCAGAAGCAAGAAGAGGGCATTGAGTATTCCACCAAAACTCTCCGCCTTGCTCCCTTGAGACAGAAGCCCCCTTTTGACTGTGGATGGAAGCTGGTTGACAACAAGCCCCCTATCCTCCTGTGTCTGCCCTGTCCCCCAGCACTGGGATTAGAGGCTCACCAGCAACCCCATCAATACCGTACATGGGCGTTGGGGGTTTGCTAGTAAGTGCTGTGTCATGGAACCCTATGCCTACTACTAGTGTGTTCCGTGGTGTGGAGCCTTGTTCCTGTTGCCGCCGTGTGGTGTCACAGTGGGTAGAGCTGTGTCCCTATGGCTAGTTGGGTGACTTGATTCCCGGGGAGACTTGAAGAGGCAACTGTCCAATCTGGATATGGAACTGGGGTCAGATAAAAGTACAGATACCACCGTCCAGCTTGGTGAACGAATGAGCATTGTACTCTTTCTTCTAAGAGCATGGGGGGTTCCCCTAGGGAGCAGAGGGAACTGTGAGTCGGGGGGAGTGTATGGACACGGCCATGCCAAGGATTCCAGTGCCTGGGCCCTGTGGGCGTGAGCTCAGAGGATGGCAAAGTCCCGTTGGGAGTCTGGTGCGTGTGACTGACAGTGTGTACAGAAACTAGCAAGGGCAGCTTCTTCAGGTTTATAGCCTGAGCCTGCTCAGCCACAGTCCCCGCCTATGTAGCTGCCCCTCCCCTTTGATGAGGTTGAGATTCTGGGTTGCGGAGGTCAGAGGCGTGGCTGTGCTCCTGTCCTTGCTGCCCCTAGTCAGGGTTCCTGGATGGAAGCCACACAGGATGAGTCATGTGACTTACATGACTCATCCCCACCTCAGCTCAGGGAAGTTGGGAACCGGGAGCTCACAGTACAGCCTGCAGACAGCACAAAGGTCAGACTGGGTCCTTGCTTGGCAGCTTGGCTGCTGTCCCTTCCGGGCTGTTTAGCTTGTTGCCTCAGGCTCAGCTGTCCTATTACACAGGCTTAGGGAGGGAGGGAGGGGCCTAGTGAATCTGGTTCCTTAAGCTACTGAGCTTTTTGCTTCCTGAGCATCAGAAACTTCCCTATGGGCTGGAGAGACTGCTAAGTGGTTAAGACCATTGGCTGCTCTTCCCAAGGTCCTGAGTTCAAATCCCAGCAACCACATGGTGGCTCACAACCATCTGTAATGGGATCTGATGACCTCTTCTGGTGAGTCTGGAGACAGTGACAGTGTACTCGTATATAATAAATAAATAAATCTCTAAGGGGGTGGGGCAGAAGGTTCCCTGTAGGGTGGAATGAATGCTTCACCTTCTCTTTTTTTTTTTTTTTTTTTTTTTGGTTCTTTTTTTCGGAGCTGGGGACCGAACCCAGGGCCTTGTGCTTCCTAGGTAAGCGCTCTACCACTGAGCTAAATCCCCAGCCCCTGCTTCACCTTCTCTTAAAACATGCCTCGGGGTTTCCCTTCATGATGGAGGTTTTATCTCAGAGGAAATGGTCTCACAGCCCTCCCTCCTATGTGAATGTCCTGGAGCTATGGTTTCCTATTGCTAGTCTGTGGTATAGTGGGGGCCATGTCTCTATCCCTGGTGTGTGGTGTGGTAAGTCGTTGGTGTGTGTCTCAGTCAGGGTTTCTATTTCTGCACAAAAATAACCAAGAAGCAAGTTGGGGAGGAAAGGGTTTATTCAGCTCACACTTCCACATCGCTGTTCATCACCAAAGGAAGTCAGGCCTGGAAGTCAAGCAGGTCAGGAAGCAGGAGCTGATGCAGAGGCCATGGAGGGATGTTTCTTACTGGCTTGCTTCCCCTGACTTGCTCAGCCTGCTCTCTTATAGAACCCAAGACCACTAGCCCAGGGACGGCACCACCCACAATGGGCTGGGCCCTCCCTGCTTGATCACTAATTGAGAAAATGCATTACAGCTTTGACCCCAATTATTCTGAGCTTGTAACCCCCTGCACCTGTGGGTATCTCCCTGGGAAACAGTCTTTGTAGACAGTTAGTGAAATCTGGGAGTACGTGTGATACTACCTCAGGACAGTCCCCGAATCTAACACGCTGTCCTCCCAAGCAGAGGAAACCGAGGGCTCCAAGTCCAGCTGGCAGCGCCTGAGTAACACGCATGAAGCCCTGGGTTTGAACTCAACCACCATCTAAATTGATATCTAAGTTACTTTACAGTAGCTGAGGCGAGACACCATAACCAAAGCAACTTTAAAAAAAAAAAAAAAAGCATTTTTAAAAAGAGGGGAGGGGGAGGGAGGAAGCATTTAAATAAGGACCTTCACAGTCCCAAAAGCTTAGAGTCTATAACCATGGCAGGGAACACGGGAGCAGTCAGGCAGACATGGTTGTGGAACAGTAGCAGTGGGAATGGTGCGGCATTCTGAAACCTCAAAGCCCTAGTGATACAACTCCTCCACCCAGGCCACACCCACTCCAGCAGGCCACACCCACTCCAGCCAGGCCACACCTCCTAATAGTGCCACTCTCTAGGGGCCTATGTGGGCCATTTTTACCCAAACCACCACAGTTCACACCCTGGCCCCTAAAGTCACATCATAATGCAAAAAATTGTTTTCAGTCCAACTTGAAACGTTCTCACAGTCTATCACAGATGTCCGCAGTGTTTAAAAGTCCAAAGCTCAGAGTCTCTTCTGAGACTCGTGCATCTCTTAACTGTAATCCCCTGTAAAAGCAAAATCGAAACCAGAGCCAGGCATGACGGCTCACATCAAGCCTTTAATCCCAGCACTTGGGAGGCAGAGAATGGAGGATCTCTGTGAGTTCGAGGCCAACCTTGTCTACAAAGCAAGAACAGGACAGCCAGGGCTGTTGCAGAGAGAAACTCTGTCTCAACCCCCCTCTCCCCAAAAAGCCACCTGGGCAAACTCCGAATTCTGCATCCCTGTGTCTGACGTCAGAGTGCCCTTCAGGTTTCCAGCACCTTCAGCTCTGTTGACTACAACACACTTCTCTCAGCTGGTTCCACAACGTTAGCAGCTTTCCTCAGCCAGTATCCCACAACTCTGGCATCTCCAACATCTCGGAGTCTCCAAGGCCATCCAGGCTTCCCCTTCACAGCTTTACACAATGGTCTCTCTGGAAGTCCATGCAGGGACACTGTGGTGTGGGTCACATGGCAACCAGTGCAGTTTGACAAGGTTCCAGCGTATGGACATTGAGGATCACAGTTCTCTAGCAGCCTTTTAATTCCCTGTTTAAAGATTCCCAGGCTGGAGAGATGACTCAGTGGTTAAGAGCACTGACTGCTCTTCCAGAGGTCCTGAGTTCAAATCCCAGCAACCACATGGTGGCTCACGACCGTCTGTAATGAGATCTGATGCCCTATTCTGGTGTGTCTGAAGTGAAGACGGCTACAGTGTACTTATATATAATAAATACACAAATCTTTAAACAAAGAGAGAGAGATTCTCACTATGTGTTTCTCTTTTTTTCCTTTGGGAGATTTTGTGTGGGCTACAGTCTCTCTAAACAAAATTAATTCCTTGGACAAAACCATTGCCGATGTGGAATCATACAGCGCGACAACTCTGCCTACTCCTACAGGAGAATCCCCACTGTGCCCCACAGTTTACAGCTAGAATAGAGACGCTGAAGGTCTATTAACTGAAGGACGGTTATGCCTGGTCTCAAGGATGATCGCACACAATGCAGAGAAACAGTGGGCCCAGACCTGAGAGCTCTCGGCAGTGAGGGTAGGAGATTGGTTAACAAGTATAGAACAGTGCCCAGGATTGATCCCCTGAGTGCTTGACGTACAGGATGAACCACAAGATCAGGTATGCCCCAGGAGGAGCATATTCCATTAAGAAGCTACACTGGCTGATCCCCCTCGGCCGTACACAGGAGCTCAGACACTGAAGGAGTTGGGATCACGTGGCACCATGAAAGAGTAAAAACATCAGGACCGTCCCTGTGGGTGGTGTATGAGGAGAACGGGCCAGTGTTGTATGACTGAGGTACAAGGGAACACAGGAAACCGCTTCACGTTTATTAGGCTACATGGTGCAAGCTTTGCATCATGTCCCTCCCCTGGGGAAGAGGGATGGTTAAAATTGCTCTCATGGGTTTGTTTCTCACCTCCTAACCATAAGGCCTGACCACAGAGGCTGAGCACATGAGGGAGGAAGCACAAAGGGCACCTGGGGGCTTGCCCAGCCTCAGAGAACAGTGGGGCACTTTTAGACGCTTGCCGAACTTACCATCCTCGCTTCCGAGGAAAATGTCGTAATCAAGTTGGTGGCCTCAATCCCTGGAAAGATCATGCATCTCTTAGAAGCCCTAAGTCTGCTTTCAGTACTGCGTGTGGGTAAGCAGTAGTCATGGAAGAGAAAAGACGTAGTGCAGCGAGAATTTTAGAATTTTAGTTTCTGTAAAAAAAAAAAAAAGAATATAAGCATATGTTTTCGTTTGAATCCCAGGCGTAGGAATATGGGCCTGCTTCACAGTAGCTGACTATGATTTCCCCATCCTCTGATGGGTGTGGTTTTACCACCTGCAGATTGTTTCTTCGAATAACTTTTGTAATTCTGGGAACTTTTCAGACAGGCAGGGTGGGATGCCGATTGGTTGCGTTTTGTTAAGTAATTGTGCACAAAGAAGAAACAAGAAGAAAAAGTTAGGGCTGGAGAGATGGTCCTGCAGTTAAGAGCACTGACTGCTCTTCCAGAGGTCCTGAGTTCAAATCCCAGCAACCACATGGTGGCTCACAATCATCTGAAATGAGATCTGATGCCCTCTTCTGGTGTTTCTGAAGACAGCTACAGTGTACTTATATATAAATAATAAATAAACCTGAAGAAGAAGAAGAGGAGGAGGAGGAGGAAGAGGAAGAGGAAGAAGAGGAGGAGGAAGAGGAGGAGGAGGAGGAGGGGGAGGAGGAGGAGGAAGAGGAAGAGGAGGAGGAGGGGGAGGAGGAGGAGGAAGAGGAAGAGGAGGAGGAGGGGGAGGAGGAGGAGGAGGAGGAGGAGGAGGAGGGGGAGGAGGAGGAGGAGGAGGAGGAGGAGGAGGAGGAGGAAGAAGAAGAAGAAGAAGAAGAAGAAGAAGAAGAAGAAGAAGAAGAAGAAGAAGTTGTTAGTTATTCAGATGGTGGAGATCAAATTTGCCCCAAGGAACTCTATGCCCCTTAGTCTAAAGATAAAATCACCCCTTTTGGGACCCCTGACTTTATTCAGGGATTGCCTTAGCTAGGGTTTCCATTGATGTGAAGAGACACCATGACCAAGACAACTCTTACAAAGGACATTTAATTGGGGCTGGCTTACAGGTCAGAGGTTCAGTCCCTTATTATCAAAGTGGGAACACGACAGTCTGATGGTAGAGGAGCTGAGAGTTCTGCATCATGACCAGAGGGCGAAAGGGAGAAGACTGCTGCCATGTGACTAGGAGGAGGGTCTTTTTTTTTTTTTTTTTTTTTTTTTTTTTTTTTTTTTTTTCCGGAGCTGGGGACCGAACCCAGGGCCTTGCGCTTCCTAGGCAAGCGCTCTACCACTGAGCTAAATCCCCAACCCCAGGAGGAGGGTCTTAAAGCCCACACCCACAGGGACACACCTCCTCCAACAAGGCCACACCTCCTCATAGTGCCACTGCCTAAACAAGCTTATTCAGACCATCACAGAGATCTCTTTTTTTCCTCTCTCTTCTCTTTTTCTCTCCTGTCTAGTGTTGGGGGAGGTTGAAAGGGTAGAAGAAAAGGGGTTGTAGAACTAGAATTTTAAAAAGGTTACTCATTGTCAGAGTCCGGATGTGCAGGGCTGGACGTGCCTGAGGGAGAGCCAGAGATAGGACTTGCCAAACCAGCTATCAGCCCCAAGGACATTGACCATCTGTAGCCACCCCCTCCCCTTCCTTCACCCCCCTGAGTGAGATGAGCCACCCTACCTGCCTGCCGAGCTGCTAGAGAGCATGTACTCCTTGCTGATGTAATTTCGCGCCAAAAGTAACTGTGCACCATTTGAATTGACCAATCATGTGTACCCTCTCGAATGCCCCTAACCTCCCCTACATAAACCCCCAAGTTTGGAGGCTCGGGGTCGATTCCTCTGTCTCCTGTGTGAGATACGTATCGACCCGGGATCCCGATAATAGGGGTCTCGTTAATAAAAGCTACCTCTTGCTGTTACATCAAGATTGGCTACTCGTGATTCCTGGGGGCACCCCACCCCGAGATCGGAGCAAGAGACGCAGCTCCCCGTTTAGGGGTATGCTCTTTCATTTGGGGGCTCGTCCGGGATCAGAGCGTGACCCCCCCCCCGAACCCCGAATGCCACTTGGAGGTTCGTTAGTGTGAGTGCTGGAAAGCGGCGGCTGTGTGTGAGTGTGTGTGAATTAAGCCTTGTAGTCTGTGTTTTTCGGTACCGGTTTAAGGTCTTCGTGCACTGTCTGGGCAGATGAAGGATTCCTGTGAAGGGTAGGGGGAAAAAGGAACCCACAAAGCAGCTAATGCCAGCTACAAACATTCGTATCAACTAAACATAGGCTGTAATAACTCATAAATGTATAAATTAAAATTGTCATGCTGTATTCGAAGTAGCTACTATGTTCTACCCGAAAAAATCCTGCAAGGCTATTCTGCTTACTCTGACCCTGATCTAAAATGGGTGTAATTGTGGTCTTTGGCCAAGCCAGGCAGAGGTGACACAGGCCTTCAATCCCACCTCTCCAGAGATAGAGGCAGGCATCTCTTGAGTTTCAAGTCCTGCATGGTCCACAAAGAATACAAGACAGCCAGGCCACACAGAGAAACCCTGTCAAAAACAAACAAACAAACAAACAAAAAACAAAAAACAAAAACTGTCTATTCCTGAGCTTTGGCAACAGCCCACTCTTGGTCTTAGGCAAAAAAATTAGAGGCTGCCTTGTAGTGGGTTTTGGTTTGGGTTTGGGTTGGTTTAGGTTGGTTTCATGCCTGGCTCTGGTTTCGATTTTGATTTTACAGGGGATTACAGTTAAGAGACGCACCAGTCTCAGAAGAAACTTTGAGCTTTGGACTTTTCAAAACCACTGATTCTGTGATAGACTATGAGAAGTTTTCAAGTAGGATTGAATGCATTTTTATTATTATTATTATGATATGGCTAGAAGTCTGTAGGGGCCAGTGTGTGAACTGTGGTAGTTTGAATAAAAATGACCCACATAGGACCCTAGAGAGTGGCACTATTAGGAGGTGTGGCCTGGTGTCGGTGCTAGCACCGACAGGGTACCGAGAATCGGGCGAAAGCCTGTGGATGAAAGAAACACACACACACAGGTTATTCGTGTCAAGCCAGAAGAGGAAGAGAGCCTCTGGTTTCTTTATTGACCAAACTATATATCCAAAGAACACCACTTAGCAGGTATTGGCCAAGCACAGTGGGGAACCCTGGCTGAGACTACGGTAACAAAGGACCGACAATGTGGCCTGAATAAATTAGGGAAATAGCCAGGAAGGCCAGCCTAATTCTGACTCAGGTGAGAAGTACCTGGCCAGACTGTTCCTGAGTTGGGAACAAAAAGCTTCCACATGCAAGGGCAGGGCTCAGCAGGGGTCAAACCTTGCTGGAGACCCAGAAGGGTCTTGTTCAGGCTGAAAACATTCCATGAATGCAAACTTCTTGTGCTGTAAATTACAGGGAGAGGCTTTTGATCCTACAATCTAAGACTAAGGCCACACAGTGACAAGGCAACTAGGCCCAAATCCAATTCAGCTCCCACAGCCGGGCTGGAGTGGGTGTGGCCTGGTTGGAGTAGCTGTGGCCTTGATAGGGTAGTTGTGTCACTAGGGGTGGGTCCCCCCCCCCCCCCCCCGGAGCTGGGGACTGAACCCAGGGCCTTGAGCTTCCTAGGTAAGCGCTCTACCACTGAGCTAAATCCCCAGCCCCTTAGGGGTGGGTTTTGAGGTTTCAAAATGCTACTTGTTGAGGCTGTTAGCACCTGGACAGAAGAGAAGGGGATTCATCTCAAAGCTGCCTGTGGGGTAGAGAAGGGCAAAATCCACCCTGTGGAAAGGGCATCTGCATAGGTGTTCACAGATTTAGCTAGGCAAAGTGGTGCTGTTGCAAGGTTAGCACAGGTTAAAACCCAATACATATTCAGTTTAGGAAACAGAACCTTTTCCTTGTGAGGTATAAACACTTAATAACAGTTCTAACAATGTGGCTCCTTCACTAACAACAATGTGGCTCCTGTATTGTCTCAGGGGAAATTCTAACAAGATCATTTTTACTCTTAAACTTTGTTGTTTTGTTTTTTGAAACAGGGTTTCTCAGTGTGGCCCTGGTGTGTCCTCCAACTAGCTTTGTAAAACAGTCTGGCCTTGAGCTCAGAGACCCACCTTCCTCTGCCTCCCAAGTGCTGGGATTTAATGGTATGTGCCATCACCACCCAGCTTTAAAAAAGTTTTACATGAAGCTAGGTGTGGTGTTGCACACGTTTAACCCCAGCACTTGGGAGGCAGGGGCAGGCAGATCTCCATGAGTGTGAGGCCAGTTTGGTCTACAGTGCAAGTTCCAGGACAGCCATAGTTTTAGAGAAACTCTGTCTGAACAAACAAACCTTTTTTTTTTTTTTTTTGTTTTGTTCTGTGTTTGAATGCTTTAACTGCGGTGCAAGTGTGTGCACTGCTTGTGTGCTTGGTGCCCATCGGTGTCAGAAGAAGGCCAATAGTTCCCCTGGAACTGAAGTTACAATGTTTGGGAGCCACCATGCTTGGAA
The DNA here is from genome assembly GCF_021556685.1 of Rattus norvegicus. Taxonomy (NCBI): domain Eukaryota; kingdom Metazoa; phylum Chordata; class Mammalia; order Rodentia; family Muridae; genus Rattus; species Rattus norvegicus. The sequence continues at coordinate 111,001,972 of NC_141543.1, forward strand.
TAGAATCCAGATCCCCTGCAAGAGCAGCAAGTGCGCAAAACCTCTGTGCGGTCTCCCCAGCACCTAAAAACACGGTTTCAAGGCGGATCCCACCTGATTGGTTTGCCTTATCTTCCTTTTATAGAGGAAGCATGGAGACTAGGAGCTTGCTGACAGAAAGCGGAGCACTCTACCAAGGAGCTGCACAAGAAACCTGTTTCCTGAACACTTCCTCTACTCGGACAGCTACAAATTTATATTGGTGCCTCTAACTGTTACCTTTTGCAAATGACTTCACAAAGGGAAAAAGGCCCCTGAGTACTAGCTCCTGCCACCCTGTTCTGGCCTTGCTGCTGCAGATCCCTAGAGGTCTCTACTCTATCACTTACACTTAACATCACTGCAGGAGAGAATTACAGAGGTGTCAAACCGAAACAAAGTAGAGGCAGATGTGTCTCTGTTGAGTTCCAGGACAACCAGAACTACACAGGAGGACCCTGTCTTTAAAGAAAGCAGAAAACAGGGGTTGGAGAGATTGCTCAGTGGTTAAGAGCACAGGGTGTTCTCTCAGAGGTCCTGAGTTCATAGTCCCAGCAAATCACATGGTGCCTCACAACCTTCTGTAATGAGTTCTGCTATCTTCTTTTGGCATGTAGGTGTACGTGCAGATAGAACACTCATAAACATAACTCTTAACAAAAACAAGTGTGTGTGTGTGTGTGTGTGTGTGTGTTCACACCTGTCGCTGTAAGTAGTTTGTGGCTTTAGGTTAATTTGTTTGACTGAATGTCCTTGGGTAGATGAGGTTCTAAGTCTTGTGTGGTGCACTATTCAAGCTTACAGATGGGAACCAGGTGCCCATCAGGGTAAAACCGGAAGTTGGACAGAGCAGCTCATCCCTGTAAGTCCAGTACTTGGAGACAAAGCAGAAAGATCACAGTATGAGTCTAGCTTGAGCTTTCTTGTGAGCTCCAAGCTAACCAGGACTAACTAGTGAGTCCTTCTCCAAATAAACAAGAGCGCCAAAGATCACATGCCTTAAAATGCATATTCTGACCTGGAGTTCGATTCTGGGGCTAATCCAACAGGTTTATCTCAGCAGGCATTGCTGTCCCTGTGTTGTGATTTCTCAACAAGAATATCATCCTTGTGAAGTCAGTTCTTCTGTTTTGTAAACATTCTGAGCAGGTGAGACAAAAAGATGAGAGGAGGTGAGAAGAGGGTATTTGTCCACATCATCTTAATATTCCTCAAAAATTTTTTTGTTTTTGTTTTTTGGGTTTTTTTTTGTTTGTTTGTTTGTTTTGTTTTGTTTTGTTTTGTTTTGTTTTGTTTTGTTTTGATACAGAGTCTGTATGTAGCCCTGGCTCTCCTAAAACTCAATATGTAGACCAGGCTGGCCTCAAAGTCATAGAGATCTGCCTGGTTTTTGCCTCCCAAGGGGCTGAATTAAAGGCATGAACCACAGTGACTAATTCTTTCCTGGGTTGTTTTAAGATTTATTTTAATTTTACCTGTATGGGTGTTTTCCTAGAATGTGTGTGTACCGTGTGTGTGCAGTGCCACAGAAACCAGAAGGGGTGTTGGAGCCACTGAAACTAAAGCCACAAGACCTCTGTGAGCTGCCACATGAATTCTGGCAGGGAAACGTGTGTCCACTGCAAGAGTAGCAGAGTCCTTAACCACAGAGCCATCTTTCCAGACCTGTTGTACACTTTTCTATTTTCCCACCAAGTTGGGTCAAAGAAAGCCAGTCTTCGGGGGCTGGAGAGATGGCTCAGAGGTTAAGAGTATTGGCTGCTCTCCCAATAGGCCCTGAGTTCAAATCCCAGCAACCACATGGTGGCTCACAACCATCTGTAATGAGATCTGATGCCCTCTTCTGGTTTGTCTGAAGACAGCTACAGTGTACTCATATATAATAAATAAATAAATCTTTAAAACAAATAAAAAGAAAGGAAGCCAGTCTTCCTGGGCAGAGTGTGTGGTTCAACTTTGGGTAATGTAGCTCAACAGCCTTTGACCTTTGTTTTGCTTTTTAAAGATTTATTTATTTATTTTATGTATATGAGTACACTGTAGCTGTCTTCAGACACACCAGAAGAGGGCATCGGGTCCCCATTACAGATGGTTGTGAGCCACCATGTGGTTGCTGCGAATTGAACTCAGGACCTCTGGAACAGTAGTGGGTTTTCTTTTTTCTTTTTTTTTTATTCTCATTTTTGTTTTTATTTTTTTCATTTTTTAGTGTTTTGATTTTTTTTCCCTCTTTTTTTCGGAGCTGGGGACTGAACCCAGGGCCTTGAGCTTGCTAGGCAAGCGCTCTACCACTGAGCTAAATCCCCAACCAGTAGTGGGTTTTCTTAACCACTGAGTCATCTCTCCAGCCTCCGACCTTTTTGTTTGTTTGTTTGTTTGTTTGTTTTTGAGAAAAGATTTCTCACTGTGACTTGGGGCTGGCCAATTAGACCAAGCTGACCCAGCCAGCAAACCCTGGGAAGCCTCCCATCTCCACCTTCTCTTTTTTTTTTTTTTTTTTTTTTTTGAGTTGGGGACCGAACCCAGGGCCTTCGGCTTGGTAGGCAAGCCCTCTACCACTGAGCTAAATCCCCAACCCCCCATCTCCACCTTCTCAACACAGCCACACATTTATACAAAAGTCTCCGTTCTCTACAGCAGACATTATGTTTCTGGAAGAGAAAACTTTGTATCTAAAACACCGAAATTCATAAGGTGCGAATGGTTTGGAATTGGAGCTCAGGTGTTTCTGGCAGCTTTGTGTGTCACTCCCTTGCAGGCTTTACAGCAGGCAGGGGAAAAATCTTCAGGGCCAGGTAAGAATGAAACTAGGCTCAACACAATGTTATCACAACCAGTCATTGGTGCCGAACGAGACTTCTAGAGTCTGGTCCAGATCATTTTTCTTTAGCAATATTTAGGCACAGCACAATTTTTTGGGGAAAAAAAGTATTAGATAGCAATAGTTAGAATGGAATCAGAGGTAGTACCCAAGATTTAGAGTCAAAGAACTTGACTGAGGCAAACCTAAGGCCTGTGGGTGTTAGGATTAGCTCATCTGTAAGATAACATAGCAGTTACTTAGCCAGTGGGATATCAATCATAACGATGGTTTTATGGTCTAAAAGTAATGCTTGAGGTTCCAAGGGGAAAGGGTCTGGGATAAGTGAATTCTGGAGATATGGGCAGAGCCTGTCTCATCAGACAGCAAAGGATCACTGGGGTATAAAACTCTATCATTCCTGACCTGCTAGGAAGAGCGTCTGAGTCCTTATCCCATTGAGAAGGTAAGCTGTGTGTTTTAACTCTGCTGGCTTCTCCGGTCTTTATCTGTGTGTAAAGGCCTTTTTTTTTGCCTCTATGTCTCCTCATTTCTAAGTTTTTAAAGAAAAAAAAATTGCAGCTGTAATAGAGGCCTTGGATGGTGCACTGTCTCTGTGGCTAGCCTAATTGATACAGACAAGTGTAAGAAAATTATAAAAATAGCCAACAGAGGACCGAGGAAAGGAGGAAATGATCGTAGGCACAAGGGCCACTCAAAAATCATGAGAGATCCTGTCTATCTCTCTGTACAAATCACTAATTTGATCACCAGCAGCAGGAGAAAAATCTGACCTATAAAAGCAACAAGTGCCAGGAGATTGTTGATGACCAAAGTTAGGCTTGTGCAACAAATAGTTTGTAGCAGGTCTGTGTTATGAAACTGGCTCTTGGTTGATTTCTGCTAAAGGTCCTGCTGTAATATTAGCAGTTTTACCGACTGTACAGGCCATTTTAGAGACTGTGAGTTCCAGTAACTATTCCTGGAATAGTCACTAAGCATAAAAGCAATCCCTAGCGCGACGGAACAGTGTTGTGGTCTTTTATCACAAGTGTCTTGTATCCCTTGACAAAAGGCGTTTGGATTCTTCACTGGCAGGCTGAGAGTTAATGTGTATCATTTTCTGGGCCAGTCATTGTTTCCCCAAAGTCATTGTGATGAGTCTCTTTCTCTCCGACGTCTCTTTTGGATGGACTGGACTTCAGCCCTCACAGGTTTCATTTGTCCAGTGGTCTCTCGATGTCCTTATTGCAGAGACTTTTCGGGTTTATCAATAATGGCTCAAAGACATCTGTATAGTATAACGTGCTGGCCTTTAGTTGTGGCAGTTTCTCGCCAACTTAACCCGATTCCCCTACCACTGCGTCCCCACCACGCGGCTGTCTCTCCTTTACCTCCCTTCGTTCCTCTGGTCCTGCTCCTCTCCACACTCTTTACCCTTGCTCCAGCTGCCCGCACTTTAATTCCTCGAACAACAAGTGTAAAAAAAAAAAAAAAATCTATTAGCATAGTGGGCGGGATTCCGTAGCTACTGTTCTAAATCAATCAGCATGCAAAATTCCCTCCCTGTGCTGCCTTTGAGCCAGAGGAAGGGCTCAGTGACCTCCCCCACCGCCCCTTGCCTTTTCTTTTTGGGCAAGTGAGGAAGCAACAAACTTCAATGCGTCCTGCTAGCCTGGCGCCTCCGGCAGAGCAACTAACAATTGAGAACACAGAGGCACACCTTCGCAGCCTGCGAACTCGTAATGGGCAGGATATCCCAACGGGTCCTGGTTGAATGCTTCAGTGTGGAGTCATCTGGGACTTTGCTCTTTTTTTTTTTTTTTTTTTTTCTTTTGTGATGACAAGCATGACCTCGCCTCGATGTTACCAGAACATCAGGCTTATTTCTTTTAAGTTAGCATTTACTTAAGTCGTGTCTCTTTTAGGGCAAAAGTGCTTTTGGGCATCAGAAAAGAAGTTATCTTTTTTTTTTTTTTAAGATTTATTCATTTATTATATATAAGTACACTGTAGCTGTCCTCAGACACACCAGAAGAGGGCATCGGATCTCTTTACAGATGGTTGTGAGCCACCATGTGGTTGCTAGGAATTGAACTCAGGACCTCTAGAAGAGCAGTCGGGTGTTCTTAACCGCTGAGCCATCTCTCCAGCCCAAGAAGTTATCTTTTAAAAAGAAAAAATAATAAAGTTAGCATAGCTAAATGTAGTGTAGCACGTGGGGCTGTTAAGTGGGTAAAGCCTCTTACCCTCTTTTTAATTAAAAATTTTTAATTCAGTATTCGATTGTACCGTGTGTATAAAAAGGGATTTTAGTAATGTGATTGATGTTAAAATTACTTAAATTTTTATTTGATAAAGTAGAACCATCATTAGCATTTAGTTGCAATGAGAGTCCTAGGAAGGACGTGTATAGAATTATTTGACAGAAGTCGAGTTCCAGAAGAGATATAATGGTATTTTTCCTAGAGCTCCCTCAGTCCATGTGTTCTGTTTTATTAGAGGGAGAGAGAGAGAGAGAGAGAGAGAGAGAGAGAGAGAGAGAGAGAGAGAGGAGAGGACCACCAGGAACAGGTGGGGGTGGGGCAGGGAGGGAAGAGGTTAAGAAGAGAGCGAGGAGGGGGCAAACAGCTCCTTTTACAGTGAGTCAGGCATACCTGGCTGTTGCCAGGTAACTGTGGGGCAGAACCTAGAAGGAATGCAGACACCACGCCTTTCCTCAGGCCGCGAGTGGGGCTGTGCTCTGTGGCTGACTAGTTACCATAGAGGCACCATGCCTGTTTGTAGCGATTTTAGCACAGATTTCTCCATACCCGATAGCAGAGAATGTAAAAGACATAGACAGCCAAAGTTTCAGGTATTGAGCTGCTGTCCACTCGTTACTAATTATGTACTAGAAGCTTGGGATCAAATAATGTCTTTCTGTTGCATAAGAAATGCCTTTAATTTTGGATATGGCTTTAGTGAGCTTTTTAAAATCAACTCCCTTGCCAGTGTCTGATCACTTATCGTCAGACCAAGGGCAAGCATGAAACTAAAAAACAAAATCTACTTAATTAACAGTGGTTATTAATTTTTTTTTAAAGATTTAAACTTAAGACTGTAAGAATTGGGTCTTGGGGTTGGGGATTTAGCTCGGTGGTAGAGCGCTTGCTTAGCAAGCACAAGGCCCTGGGTTCGGTCCCCAGATCCGGAAGAAAAAAAAAAGTAAGCTTAAAGAATTGGTCTTTATATTTTGGGGCAGCTTTAATTTTGAACTTTAATTTACATTTCTATTTAGATAACAGGATAATTGGAGGTAACCAAGAAATAACCACAGAAAATAGAGAACAAGATAACAATTGAGTTTTTTCATGTAATTGTTTGATTTCCGACCAGGAATCTGGGATTGAGGTGGATATTTTACATATCAAAGCAGACCTGGCCTCCAGTTTTTCTCTGCATCCCTCCATCCCTAACTGGCATACCCTGCCCTCAACCTTGAACTTTCCAGCCCAGGGGCTGGGCTGCCCTTCCCTGTGTAACCCAGGTATTTTGCTCACAGGCCTCACTCTGGCTGTCTCTCCCTTCCCCCTCTCTCACCTCTTCCACCTCTCCCTTCCTTCCCTCTCCCCTCTCCCTCCCTCCCCTCTTCCTCCTTTCCCTCTCTCCCCTCCCTCTCCTCCTCTCTTCTCTCTCTTTCCCTCTCCTCCTCCCTTCTCCTCCCTTCTCCCCTCTTTTCCCCTCTCCCCTTCCACCTCCCTCTCCTTTTCTCCTCTCTCTCTCTCTCTCTCTCTCTCTCTCTCTCTCTCTCTCTCTCTCTCTCTCTCTCTCCCCCTCCTTCCCTCCCCTCTCTTCCTACAGAGACTCCCCTGACCCTTGGACCTTCCATATATGCTTTCAAAGACTAAACCTAAAACAGTCCCGGATGAAAATTCCCGACTTTTGAGCGATGTCACCTGGGATGGGACAGTCTCTCAGAGGAACATGTGGAATTTGTATATAGAATATGTTTTTAAAGATTAACCTATCAAAGCACTAAAAGCAATCTCTACTACATTTAAAAATCCTATACCTACAGGATATTTTGGATAATTATCTGTAGATCCCAGTGAACTCACCCAAGAGCACCTTCCCAGTAAACCAGCCTTTAATATAACCTAATCCGGCTTGACCTGTCCCTGGCACCAGCGGTGAAATAACCTATAATGGTGAAAGTTTAATCCAGCTGCTGTTCATAAGGGAAAACGAAAATGTGAAGAATATCTAAGTGTAGCAATTCCAGCCAAAGAAGCTGCCAATGGCTGTAGTTTCCTTGTGTTGTAGGCAGGGTGATGCAACAGGCTCTCAGGCTGCACCAAAACACCAAAACCAAAACCAAAACCAAAACCAAAACCAAAACCAAAACCAAAACCCTTCAAAATAATCTAAAAATAATCTAATTCTCACCGATTCTTTATTTAACTGCCTTTGACCTCCAAAGTAATCTAAGGCATATTTGTATTTTCCCGGTCTATTATTTAGAAGTCTTTTAAAAGCTTTTTTAAATTTTAACTTACTCTTTTTTTTTTCTTTTTTCTTTTTTTCAGAGCTGGGGACGGAACCCAGGGCCTTGCGCTTCCTAGGTAAGCGCTCTACCACTGAGCTAAATCCCCAGCCCCCAACTTACTCTTAATATACATTATTATGTTTAAATTTTTTTATGTTGTACAAAAATATAAATTTAAAAATGAATTTAATAATAAAAGGCAAGATAAAACTTCATATTCTGTTAAGTTGCTGGTGCATTATTGGACAGCTGTATAATTTGTGGGTGCAACCATCTATTGAGTATACCTGATTTTAAATAAACCTTTTGGGGTTGGGGATTTAGCTCAGTGGTAGAGCGCTTGCCTAGCAAGCGCAAGGCCCTGGGTTCAGTCCCCAGCTCTGAAAAAAAAAAAAAACCTTTTTATCAGTTATTTGCTTTAGGCTTAATCTTCAAAACCTATGTATGGGAGACAACACTTTACATTTTTAAATGAATTTCGGTTGTATTAGTGCGGCTGCAAACTTAGTTCTGAGCACATTAAAGAATCTGGTCACTTATAAGGTGACTGCCCATTACTTTGCATCTCTTATTATCTCTTTTTTAAAGATTGATTTATTTTATGTATGAGTTCATTGTGGCTCTCCTCAGACACACCAGAAGAAGGCATCAGATCTCGTTGCAGATGGCTGTGACCCATAGTGTGGTTGCTGGGATTTGAACTCAGGACCTCTGGAAGAGCAGTCAGTGCTTTTAACCCCTGAGTCATCTCATTAGTCCTGTACCAGTGTCTTAAACTGTGGGTCATGACCCCATAGGGGAAGTGTCCCAGTTGAATGTGGGGATTGTAAGAGCTTGGGCAGCAGTGTTTCTAAGTGCACAATGACCAAAAATTAGACAATAAGTCTGAGGTGCTCGAGCTCACCCAAGCTGCATCTCATAACTGCTTTGATTCTGAACACCCAATGTGTGCACTTTGAGCTGGGCACACCCCACAGTGCCAGCCAAAGCCACACACACACACACACACACACACACACACACACACACACACACAGCCCTGTGCACGGAGCTAAGCACTGGAGTCTCTCAGAGAAGGTAAAACAAGCATTCTTTAAATAGAAGTTAGGGGTTTAGGAAACTCAGTTCTCTCATACAAGGGTTCTGACCATAAGTGTAAGAGTGGAAATTAATATGGGCTCTTTGCAACATTTTGTATGATTATTGAAATGTTTATTAAGATCTAAAGGAGCAAAATATTCTGAGCAATAGCTCGGCAACTTTATATGCACAACCCATGAAAAGGGAGAGAACGTTCCTGTCTTCTTTTTTTTTTTTTTTTTCGGAGCTGGGGACCGAACCCAGGGCCTCGTGCTTGCTAGGCAAGCGCTCTACCACTGAGCTAAATCCCCAACGTTCCTGTTGTCTTATAAGCTATTTGGATTGTGTGTGTGTGTGAGAGAGAGAGAGAGAGAGAGACAGAGAGACAGAGAGAGAGAGAGAGAGATTCTCAGCGAATCTCCTGTTTGCCTCCCGAGTACACTGTCACTGTCGCTGTCCTCAGACACACTAGAAGAGGGCATCGGATCCCATCACAGATGGTTGTGAGCCACCATGTTGTTGCTGGGATTTGAACTCAGGACCTCTGGAAGAGCAGTCGGTGCTTTTAACCACTGAGCCATTTCATCAGCCCTATACCATTTTAGTTACAGGCAAGTAATAAGGTCAGTTTTAGGTTAAGGAACAAGTAGGACAATAAACGAAGTCCCTTGATCACTGTTTCTAAGGGCTGACCAAGATGACCAAGATATCTGAGCCTAGGTCATAATCTTGCCTGAAGTCTACTTCTTTGTCCTGGCTCAAAGTCAAATGCCTGCCAAGCGGCCCCAAAAGCTCTCACAAATGGGATATTTTAAATTATATCTATCTAGTCAGAGAAGAGTCTAGCTATATGGCCATGGTATTTGTAAATATAATTTTTTTTTTTTTTTGGTTCTTTTTTTCGGAGCTGGGGACCGAACCCAGGGCCTTGCGCTTCCTAGGCAAGCGCTCTACCACTGAGCTAAATCCCCAACCCCGTAAATATAATTTGAGCCTGAGTCTTATTTCTGGGAGCCTGGGGCTGGGAAGAGCCAGGACCCAACTTCTTCAGGAGCTGTTAGTCCCCCATAGGTCTTCCGTGACCCTTCCTAGCTGACTTATTTCTGGGTTGGTTAGGAAGCTCTCCCCAGTGTAGTAGAGTGGCTCTAACAGGTTTCTTCAAGGCGGCTTACCCTACCACAGTCTTTGTTGTTAACTAAACCTGGTTGTACAGGTTGTAGGAAGAGTGGACAAAATCGTTGGACTTCTGACTTTGATAGGTGGAGCGTGAAGCCCGCCAGAGTGTCACCATGGGCGAAGGGCCCCTGTATTTGCAGTTCTGAGATGTGGTGCTAGGGGCAGCCAAACAATTCCAGAGAAGGACCAAGGTAGAAAGCACCACAGAAAGACTCTAAGAGTTATGAGGAAGCAAAGTGACAGGAGGAAGCTGGAGGACAAGAGGAAAGCTGTGACGAGGGCATGGTGGGAGCAGAGGCTGAGGGAGAGCCACCGAGGATGAAGAGGTGAGTCCCGACGCCTGGAGCTGGCACTCTAGCCCGAGTGCTGGACCAGGGCTCAGTAAGCCTCTGCCCTGAGCAACAGGATCAACAACAGTCTTCAACTCTGAACACGTGGAATGCAGACCTCTAGCTTTCAAGGATTAGAGTCATAAGCTTGTGCTTTGGGAACAGCGTGTGACCTCTGCAACCCCTAACACGAAGAGAGCCATCTCTTGCCCATATGAGAGTTCATTCAGTCAGGGCAAATGCAGGCGACCGCCTGCAACGCAGCTTTATGTTATTCTCACCGAGCCCTCTCCCTCTCGGAATGGGAACAGGCCATTTCTGTATCACATGAGACACCCATGGGTGGCTTTTCCAGCAATAGGTTCGTCTCCCAGCCTCACAAGGACAGTTCATGGCATACTCTCGCCTATGACTCCTCTCTCCAGGTGCTGACAAGTGGCTGAGAACGTCTCAGTTACTGTTGCTGTGATGGGACGCCGTGAACAAGGCAACTTATAAAAGAGATGGTTCGATTGGACATATGGGTTCAGAGGGCTTGAGTTTATGATGATAGGGCCAGGGCACTGAGCCTGTGGCTGGGAACTCATATCTGGATCTGGAAGCAGGAGGCAGAGTTAGTACACTGGGAGTGAAACGGCTTTTAGAACCTTAAAGTTGAGGTTGGGGATTTAGCTCAGTGGTAGAGCACTTGCCTAGCAAGCGCAAGGCCCTGGGTTCGGTCCTCAGCTCTGAAAAAAAAAAAAAAAACAAAAAACAAAAAAAAAAAACCCTTAAAGTTGTCCCCAGTGTCACACCTTCTCCAAAAGGGCAACACATCCTACCTCTTCCCAAAGTTTCATCAACTAGGGGACCGAGTATTTGAACATATGAACCTATAGAGGCCATTCTCATTCAGATCTTCTGAGAGGAGGGAGGGAACCCATCAAGTGTAAAGAAAGACGGTAAGGAACAAAATAAATGCAAGGAAAAAAAAAAAACTTAAAAAATCCGGGAAGATGAGAGTCTGTGTGACAGTGTGGATAGGAGGAAGAGAAAACACTGCAGCCAGAAGAGTTTGAGAGAGCTGTAGGGAGGTTCAGGAACTCAGAGCAGTTGGTACAGTGCTTGCCTAGCACCCAGAAGCCGTGGATTCCCATCCAGCACCACATAAAACCAGCCATGTTGGCAAGCACATGTGGTCCCAGCCCTTAGGACACAGGCAGGAGGATCAGAAGTTCAGGGTCATCCTTAGATACTGTGGTACTTTAAATAACAATGGCTCCCACAGGCTCATGTGTGTGAATGCTTGGTCTCCCCACACTTGCTAATACTTAAAAGCTTTGGGGGCAAGGGATCGCGACTAAGATTCACAGATAAGAAAGCCCAAGCACACAGTGCGGCCATCCGCTAGCAATGGCTGCTGCCAGTGGCTTTTGGTGGACTTCAAAGTGATAGGTTCCTTATTTCTACTTTGCATGCAGGAGACCTGTAGATGAGCAGTCGGACTGCCTTGCCATCTTCCAGGTCCTTCTGTGGGTGGCTTCAGCTTGGCTAGGTCCTGGACACTGTCCAAGGTGCTGGGAGTCTGGGGCTGGAGACTTGGACCTATCAGTGGTCACCCAGTCTGGGCGGTCTGTCCTGGTTGGGGGAGACTGGGCAGCCCTAGTGTAAGAACCAGTGACATTCCGAGTGCTGTGGGCGCGCAGCGGCTGTAGTCGCCTCTGGACAAGCGTGCTAGGCCGGCGCCACCAGGCGGGGAATTCCGGTCAGGCTGTGCGCCAAGGAGGCGGAGGGCGGCGCCCGGCCCCGTGACCCCGCAGCGAGGCGCGCGATTCCGCGCGGGCGCATGGGCACTGCAGGTGCGAGCGAGGGGCTTCGGGGTTCCAGGTGCTGGTGCTGGGCCAGGAGCAGGATGCAGGTCCCGGGGCAGTGACGACGCGAGGCCTAGGGTGTGGAATGCGGGTCTCAGGGACGCGAAGTGCCCCCAGGGACCGGGGTGCAAGGTCCCGCTGGGCAGGGCGCCGGTGTCACGGGCCGAGGGTCCACGGGGCGACATCCGGAGTGTTTCGTTGGGTGGCTGTCCTGTTAGGGAAGAGGGGGCTGGCGGCTCATGGCCCCTGTGGTCAGATTCTCTCAATGGTGCCTGCGTCCCGATGCGCCGGCGCCCAGCGTCCACTTCCTTCATGTTCCAAGTTTCGGTTTCGCTGCAAAGCCCAGCCCTAAGGCTCCGACCCCATCAACTCTTGTTTCGGGCCACGCTAGGTTGGCCCTGCTCCCCATTAACACCCAGAAAGGTCGGGGACCCCCAACCTACCCAACCCCCGCGTGCTAGCGTAAAGTGGCCCCAGGCCTGCTGCTCCGCCCCGGAATCTGCGCTCCTCAACTGCGGTCAGAACTTTTGCGAGCCAGGCATCTGTGCCTGGGGCGCTGATCTTACTCGGGTCAAGGCCGGGAGCCTTCTGTGACCCTGGAGCTGCAGCGAGTAGAGAGGTGCGCTCGCAATAATGGGGCAGTCCAATCCCATCTGCTTTCCTTAGTCTAGCCCGGGGCTGAAGCCCGAGGAAGGTCCTATAACTGGCATAATGGAGAGGCGTTGCACCACCTCTGAGACCCGCTGAAGCTCGAAGGCGCTTCGCAGTTCTCTAAGCAGCACTAGAGAACTGACTTGGGGCACACCACCCAAAAACGTAGTGGGAGATAACCTGCCACCCGAGAATACACTTCCTAGGCGTTGTTTCAGTTTGTTCTGCAAAACTCGTGGTTTGAGAAGGAGAACTTTCGTTCTTTTTCCCTTTCTTTTGGTCTTCCAGACCCGGTCTCACTCAGTAGACCAGGCTGGCCTTGAACTCAGAGATATGCCTGGCTCCGTCTCCCTATCGATCAGATTAAAGGCGTGTGCCACCACTACCTAAAAAAGCAGACTTTTCTTAAAAGAAATTTACATCTATCAAAAAAGGACAGGGGAGGGGTTGGGGACTTAGCTCAGTGGTAGAGCGCTTGCCTAGCAAGGGCAAGGCCCTGGGTTCGGTCCCCAGCTCCGGGAAAAAAAAAAAAAAAAAAAAAAAAAAGGACAGGGGATTGGGGCAGACTGCACTGGTTCCCTGAGAAAACACTTGTTTAATACCACCACCTTGTCTAGCTCCCAAGCTCCCAGAAGCCTGTGACCCCAGTTCTCAGCCTCTGCTCTTTCCTGTAGCTCGGATTCACCACAAGCCTCTAGCCTCCATTCTTCACCACTCTTAGTTTGAGGGTTTCCCCGCAAATGTAATCTACCGATACATAGTTACTCTTGTGTTTCTCTTCCCCTGCTTGCTTGTTTTGCTTTTAAGGAGTAAACAAGGCTGCCTGGCCTTGAATACTTTATCTCCAGTCTTCACCTTTCAAGCACTGACTGGGATTAAGCTATGCCCAGTTTTAGGCACCCCTCCCCCACATCTATTTAGTTTATAGCCCAGCCAGAGAGTCTAGGAGAATAGAGGTCCTAAGTGGTGGAGTCTGTGTAAGAGTGAGTTGCCAAGATCAGAGTGACGGGTCTAGGGGTCTTCAAGGGGAGGAGGCATAAGAGGGATTATGGACTGGCTGTGGCAAGTGGGGCCAGGAAACGTCCACAAAGTTCACCTCCACAGCCTTGTCCCAAATAGCTCACCATCTAACTGTGACCAAGCCAAAGACACAGGCTGGGAGGAGAGGAGGGGCCAGCAGCAGGCACAGGAAGTCGAAGTGGAGTTGGAGTTCAGTAGCTTGGCTTCTGCCCCTGCAGGATATCCTAAGAGGTGAGGGTGATTGGTGTGTTTCAAGTGGCCTGGAGTCTGCATTCTCACTTATTCTTTTTTTTTTTTTTCCGGAGCTGGGGACCGAACCCAGGGCCTTGTGCTTGCTAGGCAAGCGCTCTACCACTGAGCCAAATCCCCAACCCCCATTCTCACTTATTCTTGACCTGAACTACCTATGCCCTTGACCCTGGCTTGGTGCTATTCACTAGACCCTGAGAGGAGTGGGGAACCCTCAACATTGGGGTATTTCCTTTGCTAGCAGCCCTAGCCAGGCCACATGGGCTAGGTGGCCCAAAGCTCTCAAAGTTGGTCCTCTGTGACTCCCTGAATCCTCACTTTTAGGTGCCTGGGGGACAGTGTGAGAGACACAGCCCCAGGGCAGCCAGCAGCAACTGGCATGCTGTAGACGTTCCCAGAAGCTCCACAGGTGGCAGGCAGGTGCAGGCAGGTGGCTTTCTCCCTTGTTTTATATCAGGGTCCCCAGCTGTTTGGGGCTCTGCAGGGCATCTTTTCCTTCACTATCCTTTCTTTTTTCTTTTCTTTCATCATCATCATCATCATCATCATCATCATCATCATCATCATCATCATCTTGGTTTTTCGAGCAGGGTTTCTCCGTGGAGCTCTGGCTGTCCTGGAACTCACTTTGGAACTCAGATCCACCTGCTGCTGGGATTAAAGGTGTGCACAGCAGCCTTCCTCTAAGTTTGAGCTTTGGTGGGCAGTGGGTGAGACTGGAGGGGGGAGGGGCAGCAGGGGTTGTAAATTCCTGCCTGAGGGAGGAGCTGGACTTGGGTTAGAGCAGCGATAAAGAGTTCTGGTGCAGGTTTCGATTACCGGGAAACTTCTGGGTCTCTGCGACTTCATTTTCCTTGAAAATGAAACTGAAGTGGGTGGTAGTCACATGACCTAAGGCTGCGCTTTATAGTGGGCTGCCTGGATCTGTCTCTCTCACTCTCCTGCAGGGCTGTGGATGACAGCATGGGGTGTCCTCAGTGCGGGCATGTCTCCTCAGAGAAGGCAGCCAAGTTCTGTAGCCAGTGTGGACAGAAATTGTCTCCTGCAGCCACCGAGCAAGGTGAGACTAGGTCGGGGAGGGGACAACGGGATGCCGGTATGGAGTGTGTCTCCTTCCTACTCAGGCACTGGGAAGCACAGCCAGTGGCAGCCCCGGTGACAGCCCCAGTGGGGTCGAGGGGCAGAGAACTCCGGAGTCTTTGCTTCTGTGTTAAAGCAGACTGTTCTGATTCCTGTTATAGGTACTTACCGCTTTAAAGGAAAGTTAGTTTTGCTTTCAGTTCTCAGCCCGGCTGGGGATCTTTTCCCAGGAGTGAGTAAGCTCTGGTGAGCAGAGTGATCCGGAGGATGGGAGCTGTGATAGAATGAATCCCTAACTAAGACAGCCTTGTCCCAGCCCTGCTGGGAGGTGGGTGTTCAGGGGTTTAGGGGTGACCAGGAGGTATCCCTATGTTACTGAACTAGGGAGCCACAACCCGTGTCCCAGAACTGAATTGCAAGTGGAAAGCAAGAAGCTGGAGGGTGGCTCACGCAGTTAAGAGCATTGGCTGCTTCTGCAGAGCTCCCAGGTTCGAGCCCTAGCACCCACAAAGTGGCTTACAGCCTCTGGTAATTCCTGGTCCAGAGACTCTAATTACGTCTTAGACCTCACAGGTACCAGGCACATATGTGACAGACAGACAGACATGGAGGCAAAACAGTCATACAATAAAAATGGAATAAAGAGAGAGTGCGGTGTGGGGTGGTAAAAAAAATGGACTAAAGATATAAAATTAAAAAGAAGCAGAAAAAGGAGATTCATTCAGTGTGGCCACTGAGTGGGAAGAGGGAACTTGCCCAGTTAGGTAGAATTTGAGCCTGTGTGTTGGGGGTTCAGGCCTTGCTGGCTCAATGTGCAGGAAGCCCTGGGGCTCCTTGAATGAGTCCCAGCTCACAGGTTTACACACAGGCTGGTATATCTTAGTAACAAAGTTGTGGAACTAGGGTGGTCTCTCCTTTCTTTGTTCTTTCATTTTAGGTGAGCACATTGACAAAATGCAGTTGGCAGGAGAATGGGGTGGGTGGAGGGTGCAGACAACCAATGTATTTACTCGGTGTGGGTAGGATGTGTCTGAGAGAGAGCGCAAAGTTGTGGCATTTTTACAACATGCCATTAAGTCTTCTCATGTTTGCCCCCCCCCCCCCCCCCAAAGGCTGTCTTGGCACATGGAGAGTGTGGTGGAGGAAGAAGGGGCAGGGACTTGTGTCTGAGGCTGACCTGGCCGCCGGCCTGGTAACACTGGGCTGTGACTCTTAACCAGATTGGAAACTGAAATCAGGATGTGCACAGTTTAGGGCTAAGTGATGGCCTAGCAGGAAAGAGAAACTAGATGTGGAGTCTTTGTTCCCTTCCTCCTGCAGGTTCAAAGCTGGGTTAGCCTAGACGGGGCCACCACAGTGAGCTTGGTAGTTGTTGTGTTTTATAAGAAGAAAAGGAAGGGCTATGTTTGGAGGCGCCATATGTGGGCAAAGAGGGTGCCTCTGCAGGCCCAAGCTGAGGCTTCCCATCCCCCTGGGATCAGCTACATGACGTTCTAGTACAGAATAGAGTTTATTCATGGCATGGGGAGGGGAGTTGAGTGGGGAGAGAGAGAGAGAGAGAGAGAGAGAGAGAGAGAGAGAGAGAGAGAGAGAGAGAGAGAGGTAGAGGCTGGCCATGAACATGCAGGGGTGGTGGTGGTGGTGGTGGTGGTGGGGTGTGAGGAGGGGAGAAGGGGGGAGGGAATGGGGAGAGAAGGAACAGAGGGAAGAGGGTAGGAAAGAGCAAGAGGAGAAAAGAGGGAGGAGGGGACAAGCACCTCCTTTTATTGTGAGTCAGGCACACTTGGCCATGCCAGCAGTTCCTGGGGCTTTCTGTCCAGAGGCTCCCAGATACCTGGGCCTTAGTTGGGGCTGTGGGTAACCTTTGGGTTCCTGATGATGCAGAAATGGCTGTGTGAGGAGAAGGGCTTTGAGCGCTGTGTGTCCGTGGTTGTCTGTGGGCTGCATGTGTATGGGTGTCCTGTGAGGCTCCTTCAGAATGTGAACTCCTCACACCTTCCCCTCCCAAGTTCCCAGGACCCACGTAGGGATTGCACATGGCTACTGGAATACTGAATGGCTTTCTTGAAGGTGGAAGCAAAATGCTGGCCAGTGGGTTTTTACTTTGTTCACTGTCTAAGTTTTCCTGAAGTGCATGAGGCATGGACTTAGACGTGTGCAGAATGGTAGTGATGCTGCCTGCTCCTCAAGGGGAAAGCAGTCCTGCTTCCCGGTACCTGGCTGGGTAAGGATCTCCACCCTTTGTAGGGAGCATAGATGAGATGAGTTGCTCTCCAAGGAGAGAACGAGGGTAGGATATCAACATACCTGCCAGACTTTCCCGGAGGCTCACACCCACAGGCTGAAGGAGGCCTGGTTTGACTGTGACCTGGCCTCATTCAGGGACACCCTGTAGATAGACAGGGAAGTGAAGTGGAAACTTAAGCGTTCTTTGGAGACTCGGTTGTGTTGGAAGGTGTTTTGCTGAAGGACACGTGATGAAGGATTCTTCACTAACAACACGCATGTGTTGGTCTGCCTTACATTGTGTAGTTGAGCTGCGTTTGTTGGGACTCCACAGAGAGAAACGCACCAAAAAACTCCTGCTGGTGAGCTGGGGCTTTTTTCTCCGTACTCCAGCTGATTGGCAGAGTGGTGTCAGCTGAGACACACGCTGAGGCAAGACCTGTGCTGAGGCAAGGCACTGCTGAAGCGAGAACTGTGGAGGACAACTGATATTAGGAGGGAGTCTAAAAAGGACTCAACAGTGTCGGAGGCTGAGCTTGGCTTATAGAGAGAGCTGCACAATCCTTGTTGGTCTGGCGTCTTCTTTTCACCTTGCTAAGAGGCACAGCTGAGAACTTATCCTGGTGTTCCTCCCCGATCTCCTGCTGACTTGCACCTGTGGCTGTAGGCTGCCCCCACTGCCCAGACAGTCCTTAGTGAGCATCACTAGGCTGCCAGCAGGGCTACATGAGGACAGATGCATCTTGTGCATCCTTCTGACCCATTCTGTTATCATGACGATTTGGGGTTGTTCATGGGGCCTATGGGGCCCTCATTCTCCTCCCCACTACTAGGCTTTCTATGGAGAACTCAGGGCTTTCTGGGGTCTCATCAGCTGCACAGCCTTCTGCTGCAAGCCTGTCCCTCTGAGCCTCTGCTGCCTGGGGAGAGATTTCCCATGATTCAGCTGCCTGAAAAAACAAAAACAAAAAACAGGGGCAAGGATGTGGGGAAGAACCAGCCAAATTGTGGAGGTGAGATACCAGATCTAAAGTGATAAAAAAAGTTTTAATAAGGAATAGACATTATGGGGCTGGGACAACGTCTCAAGTGGTTTAGAGCACTTGTTGGTTTAGAGCACAGAGGACCTGGGTTCCATTCCCAGCATCCACACGGTGGCTCACAAGCATTTGTTATTCCAGTCCCAGGGGATCCATTGCCCTCTTCTGACCTCTAGGGCACCAAGTGTGAATGTGGTGGACATACACACAACTGGACACATCTTTATACACATAAAAATAAATCTAAGAATAAATAGACCCAGAAGACAGAAAGACAGGGAGGAAATTCTCAGAGAATGTGTCCCTGAGAGGGAATGGGGTGATTTTATATCTGAAGTCACCTGGTGCCTTAGGGTTTCATTGCTGTGAACAGACACCATGACCAAGACAACTCTTATAAAGGCAAATGTTTAATTAGGGTTGGCTTACAGTTTCAGAGGTTCAGTCTATTACCATCGTGATGGGGGGAAGCATGGCAGTGTTCAGGCAGACTTGGTGCTGGAGGAGCCTAGAGTTCTACATCTTGGTCTGAAGGCAGCAGGGAGAAGACTTTCTGCTGCTCTGGGTGGAGCCTGAGGATAGGAGATGTCAAAGCCCGCCTACGCGGTGACATACACTTCCTCTGACAAGTCACCTAATAGTGCCACTCCCTGTGACCAAGCATTCAAACACACGAATCCGTGGGGGCCATACCTCTTCAAACCACCACACCATAGTTGCAATCCTAGGATTTAGGAAGTGGAAGCAGGTGGAAGCGAGTTTAAGGCTAGCCTGGGCTACATGAGACCCTGCCTGAAAAATTAAAAGAGCAGATGCAGAAGTCCTAGTGGTGGTATTGAGGGCTGCTCAACATAAGGGAGCCTGGTTCTGATGGGGGTCAGGTGAAGTCTCTCAGGCTGCTGGCTGAATGGGGAGGGGGGTTTACAATTGGATCTGCTGGCTTCTCAGACATAGGAGGCCAGAGTCCTTCCTGTCTTTGTCTCTTAGGTTAGAGGGACTCTAGGCTAGCCAGGGGCATCATCTAGAGCTGTGGGAGGGAGGAAGCTCTCAATCCCATTTAGTGTGAAGCAGCAGCTGTGAAAACGTAGGGGCTCCCTTTTTATACTGTATTCTCTTCAGCCTTTCCCTTTGACTTGTGTGTGCATGTGCGTGCGTGCGCGTGCATGCGTCTCTTTATGTATCTGTCTGTGCATATGCATATATTCACATGTGTACATGTATGTGCGTATGTGAGCATTTAGAGGAGTATATTTGTTTTGAAACAGGATCTTATGGTATAGCCCTGGCTGGCCTGGAACAGAGACCCTCCTGCCTCTGCCTGGGATTAAAAGAGTGTGCTATCACCTGGCCATTTAGATTGTTAATATTTTTTAATCAGCCTGTTAGGCACCATATCCCGAGTGTCCCTGTATCCAGGCACCGGGTGACTCCCTCAGGAACCTGGGCATTATGTTGTCCCTGTCTCACAGAACTTGCATGGACAAGGCAGTGAGCAGACAGTATTGGGAGAAGGGCAGTGGGAGGGGCTCAGGGATGAAGTGCCAGGACAGGGAGTACATCCTGGGAGGAGAGGCTGTCCTGGATCACAGAGAACAAGCTAAGAGAAGGTCCCAGGCATGGTGTGGAGTGTGTTGGAGAGCTGGAGGTCAGAGAGAGCCAGACTTCTTAGGGAAAAATTCCCAGACTCAGGTTTGAGGTTTGAAGTGAGTGTGCGGGTCACAGGTGTGGACAGGTGTGTATCTGCACGTCAGCAGCACTGAGACTTGTGACTGGGCATGGCTGGCTGGGGAATTCCACTCAGGGGCAGCCTTAGGACCCATCAGAGAGCTGTATTTATGTGCGGCCTTGTCCTTGGTCTCTGCCATAGCAGAGAGTAAAGCAAAACCAGTATCTAGAAATAAAAATAGGCAAGTGTGTAGATAAAATAGGAAGACATGTCTAGAAGAGAAAGGCATTTGAGGGCTTGAGGATACTGGGCTTTGAAGCTGGTGTGTGTGTGTGTGTGTGTGTGTGTGTGTGTGTGTGCGCGCGCGTGCAGTGGGGTTTATGTAGTATTATTTATCTTGTGTCTTGGCCCTTTAACGGATCCCCAGTTGCTAGTCAACTGTCTCTTAAAGAATCCTTAGCTATGGGGTTTGGGGATTTAGCTTAGTGGTAGAGCGCTTGCCTAGCAAGCGCAAGGCCCTGGGTTTGGTCCCCAGATCAAAAAAAAAAAAAAGAATCCTTAGCTATTAGAACTGCTTGATACTGTGACCTTCAGTGTTGGCTGCCCCTTGGATTTTGAGGAACAGGATAGGTTTTGAAAAGTCAGCTGAGGCAGAGAAAAAGGGACGAGGGGCCAGCAGAGTGAGAGGAAAAGGCAGTTGGTGCGGAAGACATTGTTAGAAGACAGATGAGCCAGGAGAAGCAGAGCTGAGCAGGTAGGGTACCATGGTTGTAGTTTGGAGCTGCTGGTATTGGGAACACTGGGAGAGGGGGGTGTTAGGCAGACTGTTGGAGAACTGAGGAAGGAACGGTTGGGAGAAACCCTTGAAGGGTTTGGGCTGGAAACTGGGAGGAGGGCTACCTGGGAGTTAAGGAACTGGCTAGTGTTCTAAAAAAGCTAGCCATTTTACAAGTGACACCCAATGTGGAGCAAGGCAAAATGGGATGTTTGATTCCAAATTCCATTGAGCGAAAGGCAGGAAAAGGAGGAATGGATACTTTGTTTCAAAAAGCCGACAGGATGTTTGCCGAGGCTATAGTTGGGCCATACCCCGCATGGTTTTCAGCAGCAGTTTGTTTGTTTGTTTGTTTTCCTCTCCCTTTCTTCATTTTGGGCTATTTTGTTTATAAAAAGGTTGAAAGATTGGCTGAAAAACTGGAAATAATATGGGTTTAAATGGAGAAGCTTGGGAATCAAAAAGTGGAGGAAATGGGGAAGCAAGAGGGTTTATTCCTCTCTCTTTCTGAAAAAGCAACAGAGTTGGCTGTGCAGCTGGAGAAACAGAGAGGAGAGGTGGACACACTTGAAGAAGATCAGACACAAGAACAGGGGAACAAATAGGTTCATTCCTAGAGGGAGAACCAGAGAGTTTCCCCCAGGTAGAAAGAGGGGAAGGAACCTTGTCAGAAGGCAGTCATGTAAAGGAAATGGAAAAGCAGGAGGGTGGACATATGAGACCGCCTTTTACAGGAGACTGGGATAGACTCACGGCATCTTTGGAGAGCCTGTCCAGGGTCACAGGGTCACCAATGTTGATAGATAAAGGTCAGTAGGTGATATATAAGAACAGGTTCAATTTGAAGATACAGTCATAGAACAATGTCACTGAGCACATTTGAGAGCTTGGGACAGGGTTGAGGGGCCTTGAAAGAAGTCCATGGCCTTCACGAAGATTGAACAGGGCTCGGAGCAGGGCTCAATGACTTTTCTTTGCTTTACAAAGATTAGTTTCATCTGTGAACAAAGCCATATCAGACTCTGATTTAAGTGTTAATTGAGACCTTGGTGTTTGAAAACAGGAATTCCTGGGACTACGGAATGCAGATTAGGCCATTAAAGGGGTGGGCGGCATCTACGGAGGAGTGGGTCAGGAGACAACCAATATTGCTTCTGGGGCATACAATGCCTCGATAATTGGACAAGCCTTAGCTAAAGGTTTTGCATCTCAAAACGCACAGTGCTTCAACTGTGAAGAAACGGCCATTTGCAAAGAGACTGTGACCAAGCCACTGAAGGTCTCAGAGAAAAATGTCCAGTGCCTTAATTGTGGGAAATACTATTATTTGCAACAAAATGGTGAGCACAGCATCTCTAAGGGCAATGGTTTCTCCAAATAGAAACCAGAAAGAAGGCCTAGGCTGTTCTGTCGGGTGATGGAAGGGGTTGCTATTGGACTAATGAGTGTAGGTGGGTTTGGAAGCACTGCAAAGGCGTGTCCTGGCAAACAGTTGTTAATGATCAGAGGCCAAAATTAATGGCCTTGAAGTACGTCATCAATAAGTTTGGATATAGGAGCTGATGTAACTATCGCTTCATGAAAACTCCATGAATTCGGAACGGCCACTTCAAGAGGTCTATACCTGTGTTCCAGGGCTTGGAATGCAATATCAGATAAAACAAAATGTGCAGTGGGTTAAAGGTGTGGGACAAGAAGGTCAAATAGGAAAGTTAAGGCCTAATGTGAATGATAGCCATAAATTTATGGGGACGAGATTTGTTACAGCAGTGGGGGGCGGAGGGGACTCAATCCCCAAAAGGGGGTGAAATGGAAGATGCTTCAGGGGAAGATATTGAAAACCACGGACTGTGCAGGTTGTCCAAAAACAGGACACAGTGTGGATTGAGTTTCCCAATGTATGGGGGTGGGGGGCACTGTTGGAACAACCATCGACCCTACAATCCTGTGTTCGTGTTGCAGAGACCCATAACTAAGGAAAATTACAGGTACTTGGGCAGCAGGCATGAGAGCAGCGGGGTGGGAGGTGGGGGAGGCTCAACATGTGGAAGAGTCTAGCAGCCCCCGGGACTCCCCCGTCTTTATTATAAAGGAGGAATCGGAAATGGAGAATGTTAACAGATGTGAGAGCAGTGAGTAGAGTGATCCAACAGACAGCTCCTGGACAGCCTGGGAGTCCCTCGCCATCTTCATTAACAAAGGCGTGGCCTATGTTGGTGAAAGACTACTCTTTTATTGTCCCCTAGCAAGAACAGGATAAGGAAAATTTGCTTCTACACTACCTAATGGTAGTAATGGTCAACCTGTAAAAAGGCATCAGTGGAAACTTCTTACACAGGGAATGCTAGTCAACTCTATGTCAGTATTTTTCTGTGTGTGTGTGTGTGTGTGTGTGTGTGCAACAACTGCTAGAAATAATTCATACCTGATTTCCTCAATCCTTTATTTACCATTAGGGGGATGATATTTTGTTGGCTTATTCTGATGTGGACACTTTAGTGAGAAAATGTTCTGGGAAACAAAAAGAATTTTGCCTTGTTGGGGTTTGCAGATTGCTTCTGCAAAAATTACAGAGAGGAGATTCTGTGTGCACTGTCTGGGTTATAAAATTAGTCAACACAGGGTTGGGGATTTAGCTCAGTGGTAGAGCATTTGCCTAGCAAGCACAAGGCTCTGGGTTCGGTCCTCAGCTCCGAAAAAAAGAAAAAAAAAAAAGTTTAAAATTAGTCAACACAAAATTCAACCACAGAAGGTACAGATCGGGGGATTGGGGATTTAGCTCAGTGGTAGAGCGCTTGCCTAGCAAGCTCAAGGCCCTGGGTTCGATCCCCAGCTCCGAAAAAAAAGAAAGAAGAAAAAAAAAAAGAAGGTACAGATCGGAAGAGATCAGTTGTGAAGTTTTAATGGTTTTCAAAAATGGTAGCTATTAATTGGCTACAGCCCACCACTGGATTAACCCCTCACCAGTTAAGTAATTTGTTTCAAATGTTATAAGGAGGTTCAGACTCAGACAGTTCAAGACGGCTAGTAAAGGAAGCAGGAAAAGAGTTAGCTTTAGTAAAAAAGAGACTGAGATTCGAATGTGGAGTCCAAACTGGACTGTATTCTGATTACTTTGCCTCCGGCTCATTCTCTTCCTGAGCTTGTTATGCAAAGGGAAGATAATATAGACTTTCTGACTTAGTTATAAAGGGCAGGAAAGACTAAGCCCATTGCCAGGAACGGGCCAGGTAGAAATCGTAGTGCCTCATACCAATGCTGAGGTGACTTCATAGTGGATAAGGAAGAGTGGTAAAGAGCATGATCCTACCTTCATCTGCCCTGCAGATCTCAAGAACAACAATGCCTTGGTGGAGGCATCAACCACGGAGGGAAAGACGGAGCCGGGTGAAGTGCTGAGAGAAGAGGTGGTCCTACTCTCCTCCACAGACTCCGGAAAGGAACTGCAAACGGAGCAGGGTGAAGTGCTGAGAGAAGAGGTGGTCCTACTCTCCTCCACAGACTCCGGAAAGGAACTGCAAAACCCAGAGGAGTCAGAGTCTGATGCCTCCTGGACCACCCACGTGGTGAGTGAGCCCTGGCTGCTTCAGCTCTTGCACCTTCTGCTCTGCCTCAAGTGGTTTCCTGATGTGATGTCATTGGAGCCTGGGGTTGGTTGGTTAGCTCTCAGTCACAAAACAACAGTAACAACAACAACAACAATAATAACAACAACAACAACAACACCTAGTGAGTTCTGAGCTTCTCAGAGAATGGAGGAGACAGGACGGAAGTAGAGCCTGGATTTTAGGGCCCAGAGGGTGGGAATTAACTTGGAGAAGTCAGTGTGATCTTCTAGCAAGGACGGAAAAGAGTGCAAGCCAAGGCTGGTGTATCTGTCATCAGAAAAAGTCTTCAAATAACAAAAAAGCCTCAGGATATGACAAACACAGACAAATTGCAGTCTGGGAAAATCATGACAAGGGTGTGGCGGTGGTGCCTACCTGTGATCTCAGCACTTGGGAAGCAGAGAGGCAGGATCAAGAGTTCAAGGTCAGACTTGCCTAGAGCTTGAGGCTAGCCTGGGCTACAGTGAGACTGTATCCCAGCCTCTTCTCTAAAGTCTCCCACCCCAGGCTCATAGCAGCTGTGCCTGGTGGAACATGCTATCATTTCAGAATTTGAGAAGAGGCAGGATCTTGAGTTCTGGATCAGCCTGAGGTACAGAGTAACGGAGTAATACTTTGTATCTATCTAACTATCTATCTATCTCCCAAACCAAAACAAAGACACAATTTGTATCTCGGAATTAGAGGAAGGAGTGTAGCTGATGGAATAATAGTGAAAAAGTCACAGATTTGATTTTAAAATATCAGTTTTAAGCTGTGTGTGGTAGTGCACAACTTTCATCCCAGCTAGCCAGATCTCTGTGAGTTTAAGGTCAGCTGGGACTACAGAGTGAGTCACAGGACAGCCAGGGTTACAAATCAATACTTTGTCTCAAAAAAGAAAAGAAAACAAAACAAAACAAAAATCAGCCTGGTGGCTGGAGAGATGGCACCATAGCTAAGTTTATTGGTTGCTCTTCTAAAGGACCCAGGTTCGAATCCCAGCACCTACACGGTGGCTCACAGCTGCCTGTAACTTCAGTTCCAGGGGATTTGACACTCTTTCCTAGCCCCATGGGTACAAGGCATACATGTAGTGCCCACCATATGTGCAGTCTGTCTTAGGGTTTTATTGTTATGAAGACACACCATGGCCAAGGCAACTCTTAAGGGAAATCGTTGAACTGGGGCTGGCTTACAGGTTCAGAGGTTCAGTCCATTATAATGGTGGGAAGCATAGCAGTGCGCAGGCAGATACGGTGCTGGAGGATCCAGAGTTCCACATCTTGATCTGAAGGCTGCATAAGATCCCACACTGGATAGAGCAAGAGACCTCAAAGTCCTCCCCCACAGTGACCCAAAAGTCCACACCTCCCAATAATGCCACTCCCCATGGCCAAGCATTCAAACACATGAGTCTATGGGTTCATACCTATTCAAACCACCCTAAATGTGTATGTAGTAACACACTCCACAGCATGATTCCAGGTATATCAATATGAAGTGGGCACATTCTCAGGGGAGGCATTAGTGTTGCCTGTGTCTGAGTAAGGGGCAGGAGATAGTCTGGTTAGGAGTTGCACCTTTGGAGTGATGAGAATGGGAACCTGTTAGAGGTGGCGACCAACAACACTGCGTGGAACTGGTCACTGTGAAATGGAGGGAGGGGGCTGGAGAAATGCATCTGCTCGGCAGTCAGGAGTCCTTGCTGCTCTTGCAGAGAATCCAACACCTACGTGAGGCAGCTCACAACACCTGTAACTCCAGCTCCATGGGATCTGTCGCCCTCTTGTGGCCTCTAGAGTCACCTGCGCGCATCTCATCAGTAGACACACACACACACACACACACACACACACACACACACACACACACACAATTAAAAACAAAACCAAATCTTTCAAGGAGTACTAACACTAACAAAAGTGCCAGGACATGCATGGACTGGGTGGCAAAGGCACATGTGAATGCTAATGTGTCATCTGGTGATTGGCTTGTGGGGCCCTTTGTGTGTGTTCTGACAACTGTGTGGTCTTCATCTGCCAGTGCGTTTCGGAGAGTGGCTGTAAGGGCAGCAGGGTGCTTCAGCACTGGGCGTTGAGGTGGGCACCAGGAGAGGTGGCCTCAGAAGCCAAGCTTGGAACCACTGGGCAGCCACACCCCAGTCCCATTGATGGGTCCGTGATGGGGGTCGAGGGATCATCCTGGCCAGTCGGTGACAAGAGTTGGCCTGCTTCTGTTCTGTCTTTTCTGTGGTAGCTTCTCCGTGCTGACTAACTGGGAGCTCTTTGCTGATCTGTCGCTTCCTCTAAGGCTAGTGGGTTTGTGTGTCTTGCAGGAAGGGAAGCAGAGGCTTCGTGGTGGCCAGGTGCGTTGTGCTGACGAGCCAGACTAGCTAAGCTGCCTGGTGTGAAGTTGTGGGAGCTGGCTGGGAGGCAGGGAGGAGGTATGGGGTCTGTGTGTCTTCTGAGAGGCCAAGCTCTGGAGGCCGGCCTGGCTTGGTTCTTCCTTTGGTGATCTGTCTGTCCAGTATCCCTGAAGTAGTCCATCTGAAGTAGGTGAAAGCCCTTGGGACCAGGCCCCATTCAGCACTGGGTGTAGACACTGGAGTACTTGCCCATCAGTGTCCTGGACCTATACCTCCTGCCATTGGCCGTGGACTCTTGAAGGGGCTGGGGAGGTGGCCATGCCTGGGCCTTCACTGAGATGGAAGTCCCTGAGGCCTTTGCAGGAGCAGAGCAGGGAGTAACCCTGCCCTGTGTGAAGGTCCTCATATCTCCACAGGAAGTGGACCCAGAGGTTTTTGTAGATGCTTCAGAGGACACAGCTGGTGGTCCCGAAGGTGCTCAGTGCCCTCCTAGCAAGAGGAAGAAGGAGGAAACGGCCGGGTGTGAGGTCGTGGACACTGAGCAGGTAGCTTGAGAACCCCCCTCCAGCCTGCATGCTACCCAGTCATTGAGGCATTCCAAGTGACTCGCCCTAACGGGAAGGAAGGCTGCTGAGCTGAGCCACAGCTAGGTGTGGCCGTGGGCAGGACCAGATGCATGAGGGGCTTCCTGTATCGAGTGTTTGTCTATAAGAATGTGACATTGGTGCCATCGTGGCAGAACAATGCCTTGGGTAAGAAGGGGAGACACTGGGACAAAGGGTCCCTCTATGGCTCTCTCTGCTCTGACTTCTTAGTGTTGCCTGCCTCTCAGCCACTTACCCAGTGTGCTCTGTTTGGGGAGTAAGAGATTGCCTCTTCTGGTGCCCTCTACAGAGGAACAAGACAGCTTCCTTCAGACCTCGTGAGCCGTGATTGGGTTGGGAACCTGACCCATGATGGAGCACCATGTCTTGCAATAGGAATCTGTGTTCTGTGAGCCCATAATCTATGGGGGCTCATTCCAGAGCTGCAGCAGAGCCGTGTTCCCCTGCACCACATGGCTGAGAGCAGGGAGATGTGGGAACAGGGAGCTGGGCAGGGAACAGTGGACACACGCATTCCTGAGGTGCTAGCGGGCAGCCTCGAAGACCTCTTCGTTGTTGAGGATGGTACCTTCTTGTGCCTTCTGCAACTCTAGACCTGCTTTGTTCTATCTGGTCACCTGATGACACAGGGACATCTGTCTCCACTGAACGAATGGGAAACAAGGCTCATGGTGGGTTAGTAAACCATCTAGGGTCACTTGCCTGGCTTATCACGAGCTGGGTGGGAACTCAGGTCCCACAAACCCAGCCCAGCTGTCACTCTGACTTGGGTAGGGCTGACACAGCATGGTGTCCTCTCCTCCTCTCAGGCACAGAGGCTGTCATTGGTGCTTGTGGAAGGTATGTGGCCTGTTCTGTGGGAAGGTGACTGCCATCCCCTGCTCTCTGTACCTGGCCCATCTGTGCCTCAGGGATAACATTTGTGTTAGGGACACCACTAGGTGGCAGTTCTCCCACTTTCAGACACCTTCTCTTCAGTGACCACTCCAGTACCAGGGCTCATCTTACAGGATCTGGCTTCTGTAGGAATGAGGAGAGCAGTCTTCAAAAAGCTACATGCCCTGTGGCTCTGCTAGGAGTCTGGCCCAGAACCAGGTTCAGGTGGCGTCAGTTTGCTGGAAGGAAATGCTGAGGGGAAGGCTCTGTAGCAGAGAAGAGGGTTCAGGGCTGGTTGGAAAAACAGATCTTGTCTTTTAGGCAGTCAAGGGCAGGCCCTGCCTTCATGACTTCCTGCTCACCGGCAAGCAAAGTCCAATATAGCATGGCCCAAAGACCCTCCCTGCCTGGCTCTCTTTTTTTTTTTAAAGGTTTATTTGTTATGTATACAGCGTTCTGCCTGCCTGCTAGCCTGCAGGCCAGAAGACAGCATCAGATCCCATTACAGATGGTTGTGAGCCACCATGTGGTTGCTGGGAGTTGAACTCAGGACCTCTGGAAGAGCAGTCACTGCTCTTAACCACTGAGCAATCCCTCCAGCCCTCCTACCTGTCGCTTAGTCTTTTTATGTATCTCAGCCAACCTTGAGATGGAAGATCTGGAGCTGAGTGCATCTCCACAAATGGTCCCAGTAGCATCTGGGGCCAGCAGGACCCAAGGAGGGAAGGTCTGACTCAGACACAGTGGGACGTAGACAAAGTAGAGCGAAGAGGAGTGGAGACTCAGGACATGACAGTGGGTCAAGGGGCAAGGAGAACATGGGCTCCAGCAGACTGGTTCTCACCTGTTTTCTCCTGTACATTTATTTTATGAAAGTCTTTTTTCCTCCAAACGTACTGTGTACTTGAGGATGACTCTGAACGTGTAATCCTCCTGTCTCCAACTCCCAAGTGTTGTAACTGCTGGGATAATAGACACACACCACTATACCAGGGTCACACCGTCCCGGGGACTGAGCCCAGGGCCTTGTGCGTGTTAAACGGTACTGATGCGCTACATCTTGATCCACTTCTGTTTTCTGACACACAGTACTGGCCTCTGGTTCTCAGGCCAAGAACTCACTCTCTAAGGTGTCTGTGGAGCCTCTTGGCAGGCTCGCTTGGGACTCTGGGGGAACCTCACCACAGATGCAGATGCACCCCGAGTCATTGTCTCTTTTCCCCACATAGTGCAGCTCAGTGGACACTCACAGCTGTTGGTCTATGGTAGGGCCTTGTCACACACTGTTGGGGTTCAAGGCATCCCGAGTCACTTGATATAGAGACTCCAGAGAATCATATTCTGGGAACCTGGGGTTCTGACAACCTGCTCCTCAGACTTTGGTCTAGTTCCTGGGGTGGGAAGCCTTGCCTGGGAATCAGGGTAAGTCACTCAGCCAGGAGATACCTGCTTTTCACCCCTGTCTTTGTTAGGCTTTGCACTGACCAAGGCAACTCTTATAAAGGACAGCATTTAATTGGAGCTGGCTTTCTGTTTCAGAGGGTCGGTCAGTCCATTATCATCAAGGCAGGAACATAGCAGAATCCAGGCAGCCATGGCGAGGGAGGAGCTGAGACTTCTACACCTCCATCGAAGGCTGGAGAAGACTGGCTTCCTTGTGGCTAGGAGGAGGGTCTCTTTGCCCACGCCCACAGTGACACCCACTCCAACAAGGCCACACCTCCTAATAGTGCTACTCCCTGGGTCAAGTGTATTTGAACCACCACACCCTCCTTTTAGTTCACTGCCATTTTGTGCTGTGTAATGCACCAGCGGCGTGTGTGGGAAGCCTGTGAATGTTGCTAATGTCCAAAAGGGGCCCCAGGTGTATCCTATCAGCAGTGAGTCTGAGTGAGATTCAGGCTCTGGCAGGAGGACGTGTGTGTGTGTGTGTGTGTGTGTGTGTGTGTGCGCGCCTGTGGGTCTGTGTGTCTCTGTATGTATGTGTGTCTGTGTGTGTGTGTCTGTGTGTTTATGTGTCTGTGTATGTATGTGTGTCTGTGTCTGTGTGTCTGTGTATGTGTATGTGTGTATGTGTATGTGTGTGTGTCTGTGTCTGTGTGTGCTTCTGTGTATGTGTGCATGTGTGTGTGTGTGTCTGCGTGTGTTTCTGTGTATGTGTGCATGTGTGTGGGTCTGTGGGTCTCTGTATGTATGTGTGTCTGTGTGTATGTGTCTGTGTGTTTATGTGTCTGTGTGTGTGTGTGTGTGTGTGAGTGTATGTGTGTTTGTGTGTGTCTGTGTGAGTGTGTGTGTCTGTACAGGTGTGTGTGAGTGTGCATGTGTGTGTGTCTGTGTCTGTTTGTGTGTCTTGTGTGCGTGTGTGTGTGAATGTGTGTGTCTGTGCATGTGTGTGTGTGAATGTGTGTGTGTGTGTCTGTGTTTATGTGTCTGTGTATGTATGTGTGTCTGTGTGTATGTGTCTGTGTTTATGTGTCTGTGTGTGTGTGTGTCTGTGTATGTATGTGTGTCTGTGTCTGTGTGTCTGTGTGTCTGTGTGTATGTGTATGTGTGTGTGTGTCTGTGTCTGTGTGTGCTTCTGTGTATGTGTGCATGTGTGTGTGTCTGTGTGTGTTTCTGAGTATGTGTGCATGTCTGTGTATGTGTGTGTCTGTGTGTGTCTGTGTACATGTGTGAGAGTGTGAGTGTGTGTGTCTGTGTATGTGTCTGTGTGTGTGAGTGAGTGTGTGTGAGTGTGAGTGTGTTTGTGTGTGTCTGTGTGAGTGTGTGTGTCTGTACAGGTGTGTGTGAGTGTGCATGTGTGTGTGTCTGTGTCTGTTTGTGTGTCTGTGTGCGTGTGTGTGCGTGTGTGTGTGAATGTGTGTGTCTGTGTGCATATGTGTGTGTGAATGTGTATGTGTGTGTGTCTATGTATATGTGTGTCTGTGTGTGTGTGTGTGTGTGTGTGTGTGTCTGTGTGTGTGTGAGTGTGTGTGTGTCTGTCTGTGTAGGTGTGTGTGAATGTGCATGTGTGTGTGTGTGTGTGTGTGTGCGCCTGTGGGTCTGTGTGTCTCTGTATGTATGTGTGTCTGTGTGTATGTGTCTGTGTTTATGTGTCTGTGTGTGTGTGTGTCTGTGTATGTATGTGTGTCTGTGTCTGTGTGTCTGTGTGTATGTGTATGTGTGTGTGTGTCTGTGTCTGTGTGTGCTTCTGTGTATGTGTGCATGTGTGTGTGTCTGTGTGTGTTTCTGTGTATGTGTGCATGTCTGTGTATGTGTGTGTCTGTGAGTGTGAGTGTGTGTCTGTGTACATGTGTGAGAGTGTGAGTGTGTGTGTCTGTGTGTGTGAGTGAGTGTATGTGTGTTTGTGTGTGTCTGTGTGAGTGTGTGTGTCTGTACAGGTGTGTGTGAGTGTGCATGTGTGTGTGTCTGTTTGTGTGTCTGTGTGCGTGTGTGTGTGAATGTGTGTCTGTGTGCATGTGTGTGTGTGAATGTGTGTGAGTGTGCATGTGTGCGTGTGTGTGTGAATGTGTGTGTGTCTGTGTGTGTCTGTGTGTGTGTGTGTCTGTGTGTGTCTGTGTGTGTGTGAGTGTGTGTGTGTCTGTCTGTGTAGGTGTGTGTGAATGTGCATGTGTGTGTGTGTGTGTCCATCTGTGCCTACTGATTCCTCCTCAGCTCTGTCACCCTCTCCCTTTGTTCAGTTCTACTCTGCCCAAGCTAAAGACGTTGGCTCAGTGGTTAAGAGCACTTGTTGTTCTTGCAGAGGACCTAGGTTCGATTCCCAGCACCCACGTGGAGGCTCACCACTTCCTCTGGCACCATGCACACATGTGGTGCATACACACACACACAGGCAAATCTGCCACAGACACAAAACGATAAAAACTGTGGACGTGATAGGTCTAAGGTGTGGTTTGAGCAGACAGCTCCTCCTGCTTGAGGATTTGTATAGGAGCCTGGAAAGGAATGCTGGGGTCGTGGAGACTCTAAAGAGTAAGTAAACATGTATCTTTTGTTTAGAGTAAAAAGGAGAAGAGGAGGAGGAGGAGACAGGGCACCATTTCTTCTTCAGAGGCGGCTTCCATGTCCTCTGGCCTCTGGAGTCTGGACCTGCCTTCAGGCCCTGGCTCCCACAACTCAGCCTTGCCCCAGAACCAAGCCCAGCAGGGTGGTACAGCCAACCAACCTGGCCATTCCCTGGACACAGTGAAGATGCCAGTGGAGAAGGATGGCTCTGCGTGTGTCGAGGGCAGCGGCAGCTCTCTGCGGGGTCCAGTTGCGGAAGGCCCAGAAGATGCTCAGAGGAACCCTGCTGCCAGTGACTACGTAGAAGTCAAGGACCTCAAAACCTCTAACCCCTCAGTGGACAAGGGCCCTAAGATGACTGATGCTTCCCAGAAGGCCTCATTACCTGAGTCTAAGGGGGAGCAACCTGGACATGGGGAGAAAGTACCGGTGAGTGGAAAACAGGCTGGAGGTGAGCAGCAGGGTGGTGGGCATGTCTTAGGCGCTCAGCTGTGTCTTGCCACCCTGATGTCTCCTCCCTCTCTGGGACTTGCTCCCTAGACAGGAAAGGGCAGGGCTCCCCTCTCAGTTACTCACCTTATGGCTGGTGCCTACTAAAGCCAGAGTTCAAGTTTTGGGTGGTCTCTTCTTTGGGTTTCTTCCAGCCAATCGACACTGCAGCCAATCCGGTGAAGAGAGCTAGGAAAGAAACAAGAGACGATGTGCAGAAACAGAAACCATCGCCTGTGAGCCTTGCCACCTCCAAGGACAGAGACCAGGTAGAGGCTTGACTTGCTAGGAGGTGTCCAGCATGCAGGGCTCCTCGTGTCAGTCATGGTGTCCTCAGCCTCTCATCCCAGGATGAGAGCCAAGTGTTTATGATGATGTCATGTGGGAAGCAGGGCCTGTCTCCCTGGAGCTCCCATGCTAGAGAGAAGGAAGGAAGAAGTTCCCCGAGGAAACATGTGACCAGTCCTGGGAGGGTCCTGGGGGTTGGTGTCCTGAGAGGAGGTAGGTCTCTCTGCTTGGGTGGCTGAGTGAGACCTGGGGAGGTGTTGTGGGAGCAGAAACCCATTAGTGAGGGTTGAGCCACAGACACTGGAAAGTGCCCTAACAGGGAG